>NW_026068084.1:3644803-3698580 GCF_014885135.2 Alexandromys fortis
CTGGGTGGAAGAGGAAGTGAGGTCAGACTCTGCTCTGCTCCCGGAGAGACCCGACAGCTCTGCTGGAGCAGAGACGCCATGCTCAGCCCTCCCAGGTAGACTCAATAGCTCTGCGCTCTGAGGCAGACACATGAAGCTCAGACTCATGATGGACGGAGGCTAGAATCTTCCCGGTAAGCGCACCTTGGGGTGCTTACACACATTACTAGAAATGGGCTAGTCCAGGTGCGAGAATTAGCCTGTAAGGGTTAGAGTTCATGGGCCAAGCAGTTCTTAAATGAATACAGTTTGTGTGTTGTTATTTCGGGCATGAGCTAGCCAAGTGGCTGGGGTGTTGGGGACGCAGCCCCGCCACTCCATATTTCAACATGGGTACACCCTAAAAATATTCTCCCCACTTCCTCAAGAATCAAGATCTTGTGTTTTCCCCTTTTTTTGAAGATGAAAACACCCTGTGGTAAGGAACATGGCAAAGGTGGTGGGACAATGCCTTCAATGACAATGTTGATATGAATGTTTTATCAGAGGCTCCTTCCTAATGGTTTTGCAAAAGCAGGCTGCTACGAAACAAAAGGGATGGCAAGAAGCCCAAGTGGCTTCTAGAACTGAAAGTGCCCCTGGTGACAGACATCAAGAAAATGAAAGCGATTATCAAGCATCCACAAAGAGCTGACTTGCATCACTAACCACATGAGCTTGAGAAAGAACTCTTTAAGTTCCATAAGGGAACACAGCTCTACCATGACACCAGCTTGTGACACCCTGAAAAAAGGATCTAGCTAAGCTGTATGTGGACCTCTGACAAGCAGAAACACTGAGCTAATAAACACTTTAAGCCATTCCAGGTGTGGTCATTTGTTGTGCAGCAACAGATAGCCAGTACAGAAGTGACCACGGAGTTCAGGGAAGGAGTCCCATCAGCCAGGCCTGAGCTCAGGCCTAGTAATTCCAGTTCCAAGGGATCTGACCAATCCTTCACAGAGACATACATGCAAGCAAAACACCAGTGGATAAGTCATTAACAATTATAAAAATAGAACCCTCTCACAGGAATGACTAGCTGCTTGGATTTTAGTTGATTACAGCTGTAGTCAAGTTAACAATCAAGATTGGCCTACAAGCTAGGTGGTGGTGGTACACCTGACAATTGTCAACAACTTTATTAAAATATCAAATGCCCAAGCATCAGGGTAGAGATTGGAAATGGGTTAAAATCAAATGAGGTTCACTTAGTCACTGTAATGCCCCCAAAGCAAAGATCTGATTTTATTTGAGAGAAAGACTCTTAACAGCTGAAGATTACAGACACTTTTCAATATTTCTCAATGCTTCTTGATAACAAAGATATTATTTGTATGTATTCTAAAATTAAAAAAGATTCTAAATGTACAGCATTCATTAGTAAGATAACCAATCAAATCAATCTCTTAAACTGTTCAAATTCTCAAGTAGAAATAAAGTATTCAATGTCAATAAATATATTATTGCTTATGCTAAGAAATGACATTGAAGGCCAAGATAAAAAACACTGATGACAACTTATGCTGGAGAGGATGTGGGGTAAAGGGAAGACTCCTGCATTGCTGGTGGGAGTGCAAGCTGGTACAGCCCCTTTGGATATCAGTATGGCTATTTCTCAGAAAATTAGGAAACAACCTTTCTCAAGACCCAGCAATATCACTTTTGGGTATATCCAAAGGATGCTCAATCGTGGCACAAGGACATGTGTCCAACTATGTTTATAGCAGCTTTGTTTCCCATAGCCAGAACCTGGAGACAACCTAAATGCCCCTCAACCGTATGAGAATTAGCTATTAAGAGGCTGGAACTAATGGGCCAGACAGTGTTTAAAAGAATATAATTTGTGTGTTGTTATTTCGGGTGTTAAGCTAGCCGTGCGAGAGCCGGATGGGACAAAAAGCAGGCCTGCTTGCCTCATCACTACACCTCAACTGAAGAATGGATAAGGAAAATGTGGTACATTTACACAATGGAGTACTACATAGCAGAAAAAAATGACATCTTGAAATTTGCAGGCAAATAGATGGATCTAGAAAACATATTGAGTGAGGTAATCAAGATCCAGAAAGCCAATTATCATATGTACCCACTCATTAAGTTGTTTTTAAACATAAAGCAAAGAAAACCAGTCCACAAATCACAATCCCGGAGAACCTAGACACAATGAGACTCACATAGATCTAATCTACATGGGAAGTAGAAAAAGACAAGATCTCCTGAGTAAATTGAGAGCATGGGGACCATGGGAGAGGGTTGAAGGAAGGGAGAAGAAGGGGAGCAGAGAAAAACGTAGAGCTCAATAAAATCAATTTAAAAAAAAAAGGAAAAAAAAAGAAACGTCATTGAAAGCAGACTGAGGGCTATACGTCAGTGACAGAGCGCTTACCTAACATGTATGAGGCCCTAGGATCACTGCTCAAACATTGAGGCAACAGTAGAGTAGAGGGTAAATTCCTGAATTATTATTAAGCAAACTAAGAGGTACTTATCTACAAGTTACAGATGATTTATAAAAACCAGCAGTACTTACACTTTTCATATAGTTTCCTTGGTTATTAGTTATTACAATTATATTACCTTGAAATATTTTACAATTTTCTTCCTGAAACTGTCAGAGCTGTATGAAAAAGTCTAATAGTGCATTTTCTGATCCTCCTGTATCCACCTGGAAAGAACGAGAACTGTAGGAATGTATACCCTATCTGGCCTTGACTGCTTCTTTTATACAGTGTACAGAGTAAGTATTAAATGAACTACACAAAACTATCACCAAAGTCCTAACACCACACTGCTGGCACCCCATCACACTGCCTGCACTCCACTAACACTGGCTCCAATACACACTATTCCCACCCTGAAGAAAGCTTCCTTATATTAGGAATAATTGCTTTTGCTTTTCCTTCCAGTGCCATCCCTTATATACGCAACCCTAAAATTAGATTTTTACTCATTTAATCTGGTGTGGAATCATATTAATATGTAACCTTTGTTTTGCTTAATATTAGACTTAAAAGTTGATCTATGAAGCTACAATTAGTTCATTCCTACAGAAGTAAAATGATACATTAACATACCACCACCAACTCACTTAAGTAGCCACTTGGATCTTCCAAGTTTGGGGTTACTGCATACAATACTGCTGTGCACTTTCTTGTATATGTCTCTGGGTATCCATGCATGAACAATTCTTAACAATATGTAGCCTGAAGTGTAACTCTTTGGCATTAAAGGCATACTAAGCCCATTTTTAGAATGACTATATCAGTTAAGGTTCTCAGAGCAGGGCCTGGAACTTTCATGTTCTTGTTCTCACAAACTGCTGGTGTCATCAGACTCTGATTGCTGTTACTTTATATATTTCTATCTTGTTTTCTTATTTGACAGGACTTCTGTATCTGAGTACAAGTTCTTTTCTTAGCTATTTATAATATAAAGCAGGGCCTTCTACTTTTGTGCACAATGCAATATCCAGAATTAGATCTCATCACTGGCTGTCCTGCTATTTTAAAGAAGGCCTAGAAAACCAGAGAAAATACCAGAAATAAACTATTTAACTACAAACAATAGGAAGGTATGAATATGATTGGCAATAAATCAGAGTTTAAGAACAAAAGTTTGTTTTGTAAAGAGAGGGAGAGAGAGAATAAAACTGTATGGAGTTAGACATGTGTAGAAAAGTGGGGAGGATTTGGGAGGATCTTTGGTAAGGGAAACCATGATCAGTACAGTGTATGAAAAATACATTTTTCAATAAAAAAGAATGGAAGCACGAGCAAGGAACTCAGGACCACGAGGGGTGCACCCACACACTGAGACAATGAGGATGTTCTATCTGGAACTCACCAAGGCCAGCTGGCCTGGGTCTGAAAAAGCCTGGGTTAAAACCGGTCTCGATGAACATAGTGGACAACGAGGACTACTGAGACCTCAAGAACAATGGCAATGGGTTTTTGATCCTACTGCACCTATTGTTTTTGTGGGAGCCTAGGCAGTTTGGATGCTCACCTCACTAGACCTGGATGGAGGTGGGTGGTCCTTGGACTTCCCACAGGGCAGGGAACCCTGATTGCTCTTTGGGCTGACGAGGGAGGGGGGACTTGATGAAGGGAGGGGGAGGGAAAGGGGAGGTGGTGGTGGGGAAGAGACAGAAATCTTTAATAAATAAATAAATAGAAAAAAAATAAAATAAAGTTGAATAAATTTAAAAAAAAAGATGTGCTGAGTGAAAAAGAAAAAAAAAAGAATGGAAGGAAGGGATATGGGTGAACCTAAAAATTTCAGAATTACCACTAGCCTCATTGGCTGAACACAAACCAGAACAAAATAGTAAACTTACTTAATACATTGAGGTTGTTGGTGATTGTTTAAACAACTCTGTAACAACATTGTATTGCAATGTTAAAGGGCCTGCTAGAGCCTCAAGGCCTCTCTTTATAAATGAGAAGTCAGAAGTAATAGATGAAATAGGCTGTGGTGGCTCAAGTTGAGAACAAATTTCAAGAGAGAAATAATCTGAGCAGTGATGAAAGTGTGTGTGGGGGGGAGTAGAAGCTTAAGATTTGAGATACTTAAAATTTCTCAATGCTTCCTAAACACAAAAAGACATTATTTGCATATATTCTAAATTAAAACAAATAAAAAAATGTACTCTATACAGGTGTGTACAGGGTGAACTCTACAAGGCTACGAAAAGGCTGTCTATGCAAAGCTCAATTTAAACATCTGTGTATTTACACAGAGGTACACAAACTTTAAACATAGAGAAAGGCAGTGGTTATAAGAAGATATGACAAAGCAAGTGTCAGCAGTATTTTGAGGAGTATAGGAGTTCATAATATTATAAAGCTAATTCATTAAGAAGATATGACAACACTGAATGTGTATTGAATTCTAATGTTTCAATTCATGAAGTAAAAAAATGTTTCAATTCATGAAGCAAACAGAACTGAAATTACACTTCTTTCATTGACTGTAGTATGAGCGAACACAAAATAACACAGGATAGAGAAAACACCAACTTGGGGATCAGAGAGACTTTAAGAAAGCACTATCCAATGCATCAACTTGGCCAACTGTTAGCACAACAGATACATAGTATATTTCACAGAGGTCTTAATGTGCATATCCCTAATGGTGAATGAGGCCGAGCGTTATCTCATGTGCTCATCTGTCTTCTGCATATCTTCAATGAAGTTTCTGTTCACGTCTTTGCCACCCTCCCTTTTTTGATACAGGGTCCCACTACATACAGTTTGGCTCTAACTTGTGGTGATCCCCCTGCTTCAGCTTCCTAAGAACTAGGATTTCAGGCATGTGCTAACATGATTAGCTTCCATTTTCCATTTGTGCTATTTGTTTCTTACTGTTAGTTTTAAGAGTTTGTGACTTTAAACAATCTAGATATGGTACTGGCGATATGTGACTTGCAAATATGTTCCCTAGAATCATTCATGGGGTAAGTTTTACATTTTCATGTCCAGTTTTTCAACTTGCTATTTCACATATGAATGTTTATTTTGTGCTCAGTTCCAGGAACTACTCTTGAAATCACAATTCTTCCGGCAACTGAAGAATGTTCTGACACCCATGCTGCCAGAAGATTCTTTTCTTGCTTCTTGAGTGAACCGAATTGCTTATGGAGCTCTGTCTACCCAGATGTCCTCTTTCAAGGCTCAAGTCTACACCAGGGGTAAACAGAAGCAAAAAAACTGTAAATTATCTGGTGGGTTGGTAGAGTCTGACTTTTGGTCATTTCAATCTGCTTTCTACCATTTACTTTTCCAGAGTCCTGAAGATGTAGAAGAGAAAGGTGTGTTTTCCACCCTTTCATGTTACCCAGAACCAGAACCATAATGATCTTTTTAATAGGTCTGTTTGGCTCTCTGCTAAAAAACAAAACAAAACAAAACAAAACAAAACAAACAAACACAGAGTCATACATAGCCAAAAGCAACGTGTACTTAGCAACAGTAAAATGAAAGTAAGAACCTTTTAGGATTGTCAATCAGTAATTATAATCTATTTAACTGGACGAAAGCTAGAAAATCTCTGGCTCTAAGTAGTCTATGATTTTGATTCATTAGGATTCCACTTCGCAAATGACTCAAGGTACCAGGATAACATGTTTTGTTTCTTGTTTTTAGAAGATACATGGGTTGTTGGGGAGAAATGGAAGGAAAGGAATAACAAGAAAGATGTGATTAGCTGAATACTTTTTCACGGGAAAGAAAGGGGCTGAAATAGGAACATTATATAAGAGGCATACAGTACATCTGTGGCAATCTTTATAATATAGGCTCCCAACTTTTCTTATTTTCAAGATCAAGAGTGGTCTATGCCACTTCCTCTTGACATCAAGCTCTATGAACTGCTTCACTAATAAAATATTGCAGAAATGATACCGCGCCAGTTTGCAAGTCTGGGCGGTGGTGGCGCACGCCTTTAATCCCAGCACTCGGGAGGCAGAGGCGGGCGGATCTCTGTGAGTTCGAGACCAGCCTGGTCTACAGAGCTAGTTCCAGGACAGGNAGACCAGCCTGGTCTACAGAGCTAGTTCCAGGACAGGCTCCAAAGCCACAGAGAAACCCTGTCTCAAAAAATCAAAAAAAAAAAAAAAAAAAAAATAAAGAAACTGGTACCTTCCTCTTTCTGTCTCTTTTAAGACCTGCTTCTTTTAGAGTCCAGCTACCATACTATGTAGACCAGGCCACATGCCACACAGAAATGTCTGTTGAGAGTCAGCATGAACTGCCAGATCTGTGAGTGAAGACACTCCTGGATACCAGCCCCAGCTAGCAATTCGCCCCTAGCTTGTGAGTCTTTCCAGCTGAGGCTCTAGACACAATGGAACACAAAGAGAAACACCTCAGCAGTATTCTCAAACTTCTGATGCACAGATCCATGAGTTAACAATGGCCGTTCTTCATACCATTATGCTTCTGAGTGGCTTGTTATACTACAACACATAATTAGAGCATCTTTAAGCTACAGGGGAACCATCATGCAATCAAACTATTTTAAAAACAGTAAGTACTCTTGACGTTATAATGGGCTTTAAGAGAAAACCATGATTTGGAAAGCTCTAGTGAGGGTTATTATCCTCACTAATTAATAAAATGGGATAGGGAGGTATGACAGAAAACCATTAAAATTTGTCACAATATTAACAGAAGTATCAGAGTTAAGTTTCTAACTTCACTAGTGGTTGAGCAATACCAGTGTTAAACTCTCATTTCTCTGCTTGACACAAAGTAATGAAAGCATCGGATATAACTCACTGCCCTCATAGCACTTATTTCTGTCAGAAGGGAAAGAGAGCATCTTCAGGATCAGCGACTCTATTGCATGGTATTAAATGCTGGGTGAAATATGAAACCAGCAAGGAGGGCAGGGCGTGCTGTTGTTAGTGATGACAATGGAAAGGCTTGCAGTTTTAAGTAAGAGGGATGAAAAATGCTACACGGAGGTGAGATTTGTCTGAAGACATTATAGAGATGGAGGAATAAGCCACAGCAATGCACAGGATAGACAGAGCAAACAAATACAAAAGCCTGGAGCCCAGTGTAGCTGGGAGTTTACTGAACAAACAAATCTAACATATTAAGTCTTAAATGTTACCGAGAACCAGAAAAAATTTTGGTAGAAAAAAATTGCAAAAACCTATCACCACTAAGAAGCAAATTCAATAAAAGGTATGTTTTTTGTCTGTTTTGTTCATGAAGTGCAGAGCCGAGCTTCTGGAGGACATTCAAAACACGTTTGCAAAATGAATGGAATCTTGGTGGCAGCTGCTCTTATAGCTGTGAGTTCACTTTCTTGAGTCTCAGTTCTTACATTTAAAATTAGAAATAATTACTCTCTCCTAGCCCACAAGTGGGTAGTGAGGACAAGGTATGGGGAATTTCTACAAAGTCTAAGCTCTTCACGATATAACTCAAGAAAGTACCAGAAGCAATTATTACTAACAACAATCTCTCTTGCCAACTCCAACCTCTAAAATCATCCTCCCCCTTCTGAAGTCACAGGCCTTGGGCAGGGTCATTTTCCCTTCAGCAGGCAGGAGTAAACTTTTAGCCCTTACGGGCTTTTATTATAGAGTGACGGCAATTAAGAAACGATGGCTACTCTTGCCAACTTTGGAGTCTGAGGAAAAGAATGAGGCAATTTTATGTAGAGTCTACAGCCTTTTATAAAATCCAGTCTCCCTGCACAGCATTTTTTTCTTTTAAAAACGCAAGAATTCCCAATAAAAACACTTCAGCATGTTATTTTCCACCCAAACCTACACCAAACTGATTGAAGAAGAAAAAAAAGAGAGATGTGAAGGACGCTCTTGGACTGAATAAGCCTGGAGATACTCAGTGAGCGTCTACTGAAGGCCAGTTATTAGTTTTTAGAGGTCACAACCCAAAGGGACAAATTCTTAGTTCTCTCGGCTTTGACAGCTTCCCCCGTGGCCCCTGGGGCTGACCTAGCTTGGAAGTCCTTTGGGATTTTGTACGCCGCACCAAGCAGCTCCCTTCCTCCTGCGCCCAGAGCCTCAAGGCTTCCCTTCCAAGGAGTAGGAAGGATGTGGGTGGGAACGAGAGCTAAGACAGCACAAGGTGGAGGGAAGGCGGCAGCCTAGGCTGAAAACTACTCATCAGAATCTCTCAGACTGCAGGCCGAGGTCTCAGGCTGACGGGGCCGCCCGAGGTATGTCACCAGAAACCCTCCCGGTCCCAGTCGACCCAGGGGCCGGTGCGTGACGCCCTGCAGCCGAATGGAAGCGGCAGGCGCGGCCGCCCTCGCTACGCAGCCACAGCAGAGGACAAGCAGCGTCGGGCCCCGCCACCCTTGCGGAGCCACCTCACCTGGCCACCGCTCGGGTTCCCACCGCCGTCCCCGTCCGGCCAAGCCGCGCTCACCTGCGAGCCCAGCCCAGGGCCCTCCATCACGCCCGGCGCCCGCCCCGCAGCGGCTCCTGCGCAGAGTGGCGGCCGCGGTGCGCCCGCCAGCACGCCTCGGCCGCCTCTCGCTCACTTCCGGATCGCGCCCCGCCCCCGTAGCTGCGCGCGTCCCCGCGCTGCCAATCCGCGACGCCAAGCCAATCCCCGCCCTCTCTCGCACGGAGGCGGGGCTTTCTCGTCTCTAGGGAACGGCCGGTCCTGCCCCGCCCTCCGCCCCGCCCCCGCTATGCTATTTCCCGCAGCCCCACCCTTGGCAAACCTCAGGTTCCCATTCTGGAGGCCCTACGGGTTTCTGTTCAGGCTGTTATTTCAATGTCCACGAGTGGGCTAGCCCAAACCTAGATGTCCTTGTGGAAATCTCTGCCTCGCCTCAGTCTCCCCAACTGTGAAATGGAGTCAAGAACAACTTCATCTAAGCGTTTGGAGGATGAACTGAGGAAAATTATGCACCGTCCCTCAGCTGAGGTTTGGCGAATGAAGTGCATTCTGTCTCATGGACAGGCTCACGGATACTAACTGTTAAAATATCTGCTGCTCTTGAGCCATGTGCTCTAAGGGAGGCACTTCTACCATCACGGCCTATTTCCTCATGGCTCAGTGGGCAAAGGCGCTTGCCAACAAGTCTCACAACCCATGTGTGGTCCCCGGGTGTGTTTCCCTTTCATGGCAGAAAGGAAAAAGTCTTAAAGTTGTCCTCTAATCTACACACGCACGCACGCACACACGCAGAGAAGCTCTCTTACCAGCACCCCCACAAATAAATTAATAAATAAAACAAAATAAGTTGTTGTTTTATAGTAGAAGATATATGAATTCCACAGGGAAGGTGCAGATAAACTGGACAAGTCTCACCCTGCCGCTTTTGGTGGACTGCAGGGAGGAGCTAGCGTGTAAGGCTTACAAAGATTGATGGGTTATGAAACAAGAACACTCTTGGATCCTACCGGTTGCGAGCTCTCCTTCCTCAGCATTCAGAAAACAATAGGGCTTTCCTGGGCCAGCACTCAGCACAGTGCTTTGTAATAATTCCTCAACGTGTCTCCTGCTAAGTCAGCTGACTTAGATCCTTAGAAGCTAGTTCAGAATCCTATAAAGCATGAAATAAGTGTCTGGAAATAAAGTGCTGGGTTTACCCAGGAGGAAAGTATTACTTTGAAACAGTGAGGTTGTAAGTGTATCGTTGTTATTGCCAGTGGCCCTACTTATTGGGCATACCCACAAAACCTACACCCAGTGAAGATGGGAAGCATATTTGTCTTGGAACTCCCACTGCACAGAACATCACTGAGACTTCGAAATTATTTACCATAATTACAATGAGTAGATGGGCGGATGTACAAATGTGTCATCAACTTTTAAGACGGCATGCAGAACAAACCGAATGACAAAGAGAAGGAAGGGCAAGGGACTTCCTTCAGAGCTGGGTAGGACGAAGCATGGGGAGGGCTCTAAAGAGGAGAGAACCTTTTGGTGTGGTCCTTCCCACTCATTAGCTAATCAGGTAATGATTTATTTATTTATTGATTATTTGCCTAGTGTGTGTTGGCAACTGTGCCAGTGTTCTGCATACATTATATCTAATCCACGAGTTGCTTCTGACTGATTCCATAAATTCCAAGTCATTTGGCTAGTGAGTGGCAGAAAGAGGATTCAATCCCATTTCTTTCATTAGTTGGTGCTATGGCCAATGTGGTTTGGTTCTTTCATCTTTAAGGAGTTAACAAGGTGCTGTTGAGCTTGAGGGAGTCTTGAAATCTTCTATTCCATGCTTTTGTTTTGATGACCTACAATACTGGAAGAGTCTGTACCGAATACATTTTAACTAACGCCCCACTTCTTAGCCAGGCTCCTGATTCCACTCTGCCATTAGCTTCAACCCCCTCCCCCCCCGCCCCCAACAAGCTACTCCAGGTTAAGATAAGCATATTCGTGTCCAGTTCCTCTGTGACAGCGAGCCCAGGGATGCTGCTGAGTGCTGTCACTGTTTCTCACCTTTGAAATGACCACTGTAGACATGGCTCAGTAGAAAAGCGTAAATGCGTGTGTGTGCTCCCCAAACTGCTTTGGTACATTCTAGACTTGTCAATGGCCTGCTTATTATAATTGCCATGCTCTTCCTCAGGAATGGGACTGGGAGAGCATTGAAAGGGACCAGCTGGGTGCTGTTGTGTAAAGGGGAAAGGATAGAGATCCAGCAAGCCTGGCTTCTAGTTTACACTTTCTGCGTGTATTAGACTCCCAGGGTTGCCACAGAAAAAGACAGTACTGACTGAGTGGCTAAAGTGCCAGGGAATTATTGTCATATAGATCTGAAGTCTGGAGCCTAAGGTCGAGGTCTTAGCAAGCTTGGCTTCTTCTGAGGCTGATCTTGTTAGCTTGGAGATGGTCATGTTTTCCACGTGCCTTCATGTGATTGATTGCCTTTGCGTGTATTGTATCCTAATTCGCTCTTTTTGTATGGGCAGGAGTTAAATTGAATTAGAGCCCATGCTGACCATATTTTACTATTCTTATGTAAAAGAAACCATATAGATAAATACAGTTCCATTTTGAAGCACTTGAGTTTAAGATTTCAGTATATGGAGGGACAGAGGCAGGGCATTCTTCTGCCCACAACCCTGTGTGATTCTGAACAAACCATTTCCCCTTTCTGTTAAGTGTCCTCGTATGTAAGTTGCCTAAAAGCTGAGGTTTTTATGGTTCCTCTTAGTTTTGATCATGTAACTTTCCTAAGCAAGAGTATACATTTTCTCTAACACTTTTACATGGGTAGCACTATCCTCACCCTACAAGCACATGTTAACTTTCTCCTACATACCAGACATTGCTCAGCATTGGGAAAGAACATTTGAGCAAGAAAAAGACCTGCTCTCTTGATCCCCATGGCTTACTGTCTAGCACAAAGAGAAAGATTCTATAACCAACTCACCAGGACTCCCCTCTTACAGTTGGTGTAGTTGTTGAGTAGATCATTACTTTTCTTCATGGCCATGGGCTGTTGGTGAACGTCCATATTTCCCCCCCACCTCTATCATGCTTTGTACATCTGACAAGTGTTGAAAGATAACAAGAAGTGTTCAAACATACAAACAAACAACCACATGTAAAAAGTGGTCTGTAAGGGTGACATCAAAGGTGGCTCGGATCCACAAATCATACTAAGTGCTGATTTCACAATGTTGAGAAATTATTTGAATTGAGAATTCATATTAGGATTTTTTACCTGCTGATTTTGTGTCTCAATTTAACAAGCCAGAGTCAATTAGTGATCAATGAGGGAAGGCCTAGTCAATAGTGGGTGGTGCCAACCCTGGGCAGGTGGTCCTGGTTCTATAAAAATGCAGGCAAAGCAAACCAGTAAGAAACGCTCTTTCATGGCCTCTGCATCAGCTCCTGCCTCCAGGCTTCTGCCCTACTTGAGTTTCTATCCTGACTTCCTTTTTTTTTTTTTTTTTTTTTTTTTTTTTTTTTTTTGTCACAGGAGACAGCAAACATCAAGAGATCTGTCTTAGAGATCCTGGAATCCCAGGTCAGGATAGGATGCCCCATCAAATATACCAATAGCACCCTCTAATAAATACTTCTATCACAGCATCCATAGAGCATTATGGCTACATTGCATTCACATTTAGAACATCTATCTTTCCTGAAGGGTCCAAGAATAAGAATATAAAAGTGCAGGTTCCAAAAATAAGGATGTAGAAATAAAAACAAAATATAAAATTGTAAGCCTAGGAGAATGAGAACAGACTGTCAGCAGCTTTCTCAGCAGCGTAAGGATTAACTATTAACAGTGGGTTATTCGGCTTTACAATTATAGCTCTATTTACAAGGCTGAAGCATCTCTCTACAAATTGAGAGCCTAACACCCCCGGCCATCCTTGATTAACAACAGATATGAGCTGGGTTAACTTTTAGGAGATAGGGTTACACATTTTCTCTGCTGTGTGAGACTGGCAGCTCCAAAGGGGAGAGCACAGGGAGAGCACAGGACTTCAGTAAGCACGACCTGGAAGTACCAAGGAAGACAATAGATTAAGTACAAACACTAGTTTAACTGAAAAACTCTGTTAATGGAGATTGTAAAGAAAGGCAATCTGTATCTGAGTTTTACCTCGAGATTGTAAAACATCCTTTGTTCAGGCCTAATGCCTGTTGCCCGTAGTATAAAAAGGTGGCTTCAAATACCAGCCTTTGCCACAGCCTTACAAAATCCATCTCTGGCTGCAGTCTCAGCTAGCTGATAAGCTTTTTGTGCCCCATGGAGAGTTTTTTAAATATTTTTATTTTTTTCCTGGAATCTGGTTTCTGGAATAAAGTTTGCTTCTGGTTTATTAGACTTTGGTGGTCTGTCCCATTTTTGCACGATCCCCCTGAACCTAACATTTCCTACACAACATGAGCAGTTTTGTGAGCACAAGACCTGAGTTGTCTCAATATAAACTTATTCCCAACATACATCATAGTACAGGGTCCATGGGAGCCGCTCAACCTTCAGCTGTTGAGTGCATTTACTGTCATTTACATTTATATCTCTGGAAGCTAGCACAATTACCAAGTACTCAAAAGCATTGATCTACATTAAAGAACCCTCTGTACAGTTTGCAAGCTACTTGACTGCCACTTAGGTTGAGGCTCCAACAAGACTGTGAAACAGGTAGAGCAGGGATCAGCTTCCCCCCCCCCCCATAGACTTAGAGTTGTCATGTTCCTCAGAAGGATAATCAGTTATCTAATAGCATCAAGCAAGCTAATATCAAAAAGCTAAGGCCCAAAAATACTGTGGAGGCCCAAAAATGTGAGCCTTTTCCACCTTGTCTGAAGGTCAGAGTTTGAGGTTGGCTCAAAATTGTTGACAACAACCAGAGCTATACATCCTGACCCAGGATGTGGCTTCTTGGTTCTTTTTTCTCTACGATGGCCCACACAGGTAGATCCACTCCACCCTGACAAATGGCCAGGCTGTGCGAGCAGACTTCTGCTCCTTTTTTGGGAAAGGAGGTTTGACCTTGGGAGTGGCTGCCTTCAGGATTTAGTCTAGGGTGGGTTCACAGCCTCAACGACAGAATGCTAAGGACTTGATCTCTCAAAGTACTGAAGTAACTGTTCTAATTGTCCTTTGTAGCAAGTTAAATCAGTCTTTTGTCTTTTTCCCCCTGTTGTATTGGGGTATAAAAGTATATGGAAAATTAAACACAATGGATTTCACTGGAGCTCCCTCTAGATACTGTCCTATGTTTCCTGTTTTATTATTTTCATTCATGTCTTCATCCTCTTTACAGTTTTTCTGATTCCCATGCCCCTACCCTGATAAGTGGTATTTCTGTCAGAGCTGGTCTCCGACAGAACACCCAATGGCTTGAGCAGCACAGTTTGCCACTTGTGGCTTTGGCAGCACAGTCACTGGGGAGAATTAAATTCAGAATCCAGGAATTAGCTCCAAATTCAGAGCCATTGAGAACTTTATCCAGGTGCTTTAAGCGACATTCTCAAGCTCCCAGTTACTCTGGAGAATGAAGGTAAGACATGGGTTATAGAGCCTACTCTTTGCTTCACTCTAGAAAATCCCTACAACTCTGGGTTTCTATGTTCTAATTTGTAAGGTGGGAATTCCAATAGTACCCACTTCACAGAGGATAAAATGAAGACCGTATACTTTCTCTTAGAACGCAGGGAACAGCTCTGACTTTGTAGCATCTCATAAGGCCATGACATACTGCTTGCTCATCCCTGAATCTACTATGTATCTTTATTCAGACTCTTCAAAGAGAGAAGCGACTTTGTAGTTATTTATTCAGTGGCTTCCATGTTCTCCAGTTACTTATCCATCTTGTCTATACAGCTGTGCTGGGGTATCTTGTTTCTGCTAGGATCTCCCAGGGCTTTAGGTAGGAACAATTTCCAGGAAAGGGAACCTACAGCGTAAGAAATTCCAAGTTCTAAAAAGTCACCCCCCACTCATATCTAAACACATTCAGGATCATTTACCAATGTTCTAGGGCCACCAGAGAAAAATAATACAACAGGCGACTTTAAAGAACATATAATTATTTCCTCATAGTTTTATAGACTAAACTAAACTAAACTAAAATGTGAAGAGGGCTATGGTCTTCTGAAGCTCTAGGGCAGGAGCCCCCTTGACCCTTCCTCATGTCTGGTGGTCACTAGCAATCCTTGCACACTGTGTCTGTAGGTGTATCCTTTCAATGGCTGCTTCTTCCATGCCATTTACCCATGGTTCCTGTCTCTGCGCTGTTCTTCCCTTCTGGCAAGGGCAGGGGTCGCAGGTGTAAATTCCACCCTTACCCAATGTGAACTCATCTTTATTTGATTATTTCTATAAAACCACATTTTCAAATGTAGTCATAGTCACAGGTGCCAGGACTTAAGCCTTGAACACCTGTGTTTGGAGGGCACAATTCAACCCACATCAGAAAGTGAGGGGAGGAAGTGAGATCTCGCCCAATTCATATCCCTCTGAGAGGTTCTAAAATAGCATCATGTTTGATGACGGAGTAGAGAGAACTGAGTTAGGAGTCAGACTGAGATAAGAAGTGCTTTCTAGAGACAGAGGCCGAGAGAATGAGCTCGTGAGGGGCTCTGGATACCTGAGAGACAGTAAAGGCCACTGGGATCCTGGTGGTGGGGGTGGGAGGGGGAGGAAACGAAGATGTTAGGAAATTGGGAGAAAATGGATTCTTGACCAAGCATATACTATATGAGTCACAAGAATCCAGAGTAAATATCTCACCCCCATGCAGGAGAATGGAAAAACAGTAAGTACTCAGCGAAGAGAGCAAAATGGAGAAGGGAAGAATGAGTGAGACAGGGAGAGGGAAAGAAAGATTGAAAGGGAGGAAGAGTTAGCTGGGGCCTGGATGGCCATGGCCTCCGCCCCATAGCTCGGCACTCTGGCAATGGGCTTGTCTCACTGTCTTGTGTCTGTCACTGCCTGCCACGTGGGACTGGGAAAGCCTAGGTCTCGTAAATGCTCGCTGGGTGAAGCGGATAAAACTGGTCAGGAACTAAAGACATGGCTGAAGAGGCACAATGGGCAAAGAGAAGGTAGAAGTTAACCCAGAATTCCCAACTCAGATAGTCACATGACTCACTTTCAAATTCTGCATAGGTCCTTGCCCCCTCAGTGCCGAGTCAGGAGAAGAATAGTCCACCTTCCCCTTTCTTCAGGGAGCTGCAGACTTCTGGTGGAAGCCCACTGTACAGGTGCCAGCACCAGTCCCATGAAGAACTCAAATGTCTGGAAGTGTCTTGCAACAGAACCATGAAGAGGTCACACAACTAGAATGTCCCCAGGGTAGAACAGAAAGGTTGTGTCACGCGTTACCTGAATGGAGGGTACTACAGCTCTCCTGGGTAGACTCGACAGCTCTGCTCTAGAGCAGAGACACCAGGATGGACATAGGCTAGACTCTTCCCGGTAAGTGCACCTTGGGGTGCTTACACACATCATTAGAAATGGGCTAGTCCAGGTGCGAGAATTGGCCTGTAAGGGCTAGAGTTCATGGGCCAAGCAGTTCTTTAAATGAATACAGTTTGTGTGTTGTTATTTCAGGCTTGAGCTAACCAAGCGGCTGGGGTGTTGGGGGCGCAGCCCTGCCGCTTCATATTTCAACAGATGGCGACCAACGTGGGGCTGTGATCAGAGCCGGGCCACCTCACAGAACCACAGTGTGCCTTTTCCTCGGTCAGTTTCCTCCTCAGTTAGAGATGCAGCAATTGAACCTGGTGGTGGAGCTGTGTGCGGATGGTGAAGGAACACTGGGCAAGATTCCCCATGTCCTTTAAGTCTACACAGCCATCGCTGGCACACAGGCCCAGACAAGATAGTCAGTCTCTAGTCTTAATTTCCTGTCCTGTAAAATGGATCTGTGGACACAGAACATCGGGGCACACGTTGGAATGTGATACCATGGGAAATCTGCCTGTGTTGTGCTCATCTTAAGGGACAGATGTTGAAATAGGAGCGGTGGGGCTGCGTCCCCAGCACCCGGCCGCCCGCATGGCTAGCTTATGCCCAGAAATAATTACACGGAAACTGTATTCTTTCAAACACTGCCTGGCCCGGCTAGTTCCAGTTTCTTATTGGTTAGCTCTTACATATTGTTCTAACCCATTTCTAATATTCTGTGTAGCCCACGAGCTGGCTTACCAGGGAGGATCTTAACCTGCGTCTGTCTGGAGCAGGAGAATCATGGCGACTCCTTGACTCAGCTTCTTTTTCCCAGCATCCTGTTCTGTTTTCTCTGCCTACCTAAGGGTTGGCCTATCAAATGGGCCTAGGCAGTTTCTTTATTATAATTAACCAATGTCCTTCCTCCATCAGACAGACAAAAAAAACCCACCAAAAAACAAAAACAAAAGAAATTATCTGTTGATCTCAGCCCCAACACCCATGGAGACCCATAAAAGATTGTCCTCTGTGAAGGACAAGCTGGAGTCCTACTTCTGAAAAAGGGAAGCCCTTCCATGATGCTACTCTGTGCAGAACCTGGGGCCAGGTACCCATGAACGAGGGAGACAGAAGCAAGTGCCGATATCATACCCACTGAAGCCTGGGCATTCTCCCCTCACTTCCTTTAGGTAATTCACTTATACGATGAGGAAGAATATTAAAATTGGTAAAAAAAAAATTCTCAAATAAGGATAAGCAGAGTTATCTTAAAATGTTTAAAAATGGAGTATTTTAAGTAATAAACATGAAACTAAGAATTCTGGGAAGTCTGGGGTAGATCAGAACAGTTTCAAGCACAAAGATGTTTACAATAATCATTGATACAAAATTGAAAATTTTTTTAACCAATGGATAATTTTTATTTATTTACATGTTTAATTAATTAATTAATTAAGGCAATTTACTAGTTGGGATTGACCCAGATTATAAACCAAATTTCAAATGACTCTAACTTCAGGGAATGGAGTACACAGAACACAAGAAGTAATTTCTGAGCCAGTGTGACCCCTCAGTGGACAGTCATTTCTGCCAAACCTAAAACCTCGAGTTCAATGAAAGAACTGATTCCTGAAAGTTGCTCTCTGGTTTACATTCATGCCCCCTGCTCCCCAAGTCAATCAATCAAGAAATGTTCAAGTAAATCTAAAAAAAATGAAATAATTTCATAGTCTTATGGTCATTAAAAGTCTTGTACCCAGAGCCTACAAGATGGTTGAACCGGTAAGGGAGCTTACTGTGTCTTGAGTTCAATCCGGAGTCCATGTAGATGCAGAAAAAAGGAAGCAACTCCATGAAGTTGCACTCTGACCTCTACACAGGTGCTACAGCACCCACACCCACACCCACCCACCCACCCACACACACACACACACACACACACACACAACTGTTTGTTAATAATACATTTGAAAAATATTCTAAAGGTTCTCCACTCTGTGCATTCTCTGAGTCAGGGTTATTTCTCTCTGTCACAGCCTGTAAAAAGCTGTTGTCATTATCTCCAGAACACCTACAGAAATGTGTGTCCGTTCTCTACCACCCGTACTTTAAGTAGAGCTCTGTGTCCCCGTTGGTTCTGCTTGTCTTCACACATTTTCAGTGAAGCTTCTGTCTTACAGTGAAGGCCACTGATGCCTGGATGCACGATGATACCACCGCTTTCCAGCGTGTTGTCTTCCTGGTTAAACACCTTCCGTCATTCCAGCCTTTCTTCAGTTGCTATGGAGGCAAAGCGATGGGGTCTGCTGATCTGGGAGACGGATGGAGCTAGCTCTTCCTCGGGGACTCTTGCCCAGTAGCCGAGTCCCCTTAGCCAAGTCACACAAGCTTTCACAGGTCTGCTCCAGTTTTGTAAGGGTTGAGAAGCCTAATTGAGAGAACCATGTGGCACGGTACGGTACCTGGGGAAGAGTGGTTTGGGGGATGGATGGTGCCAGAATCATAGATACGTTAACTGAAATTATTACTTTTCCAGAAGAATTATGCTTTAAAAAAGCTTGTCATTTGATCTCTCTCTCTCTCTCTCTCTCTCTCTCTCTCTCTCTCTCTCTCTCTCTCTTTCTCTCTCTCCCCTCCACCCCCCCCACACTAGTGATCAATCCTGAATACTGTTTCTCAGGTGCCACCCACCTCCCTTCCTCTCTCTCTCTCTCTCTCTCTCTCTCTCTCTCTCTCTCTCTCTCTCTCTCTCTTTCTCTCTCTCTGTTTTTTCGAGACAAGGTTTCTCTGTAGCTTTGGAGCCTATCCTGGAACTAGCTCTTGTAAACCAGGCTGGCCTTGAATTCACAGAGATCTGCCTGCCTCTGCCTTCCAAGTGCTGGGATTAAAGGCATGTGCCCCCACTGCCCAGCTTCCAGTTTCTCTTTTGAGTCAAGTCTCTTCATTGGCTTGCCTGTCACAGATTAGGCTGTCACATTGGCTGGTGTGAGCCCCAGTGTCCCCAGCTTTCCCAGCACCGATGTTACAAGCATGAACAGTCACACTTGGCATTTTAATGTAGGGTCTGAGGATCGAAAGGTCTTCCTGCTTATACAACAAGCATGGAGCCAACTGATCTCCGGAGCCTGTTCTCTGTATTTTGAAACTGTGATATTTTCGTTTTAGAATGTTATAAATACTTCAGGGAGAAAAGCAAAGCAGAATAACATAGAATTCCTTCATTATCTATTGACAAATTGGAAGGCATTTCTTAGAAAACAGGCTTGGTTCTTACCTTTGAGGACATGAGGTGCAATTTAAGGTTCTGGGCTAGCTAACACATCAAGTGACTTTAAAAAATGTGTATGCCGGGGCTGGAGAGATGGCTCAGAGGTTAAGAGCATTGCCTTCTCTTCCAAAGGTCCTGAGTTCAATTGCCAGCAACCACATGGTGGCTCACAACCATCTGTAATGGGGTCTGGTGCCCTCTTCTGGCCTGCAGACATACACACAGACAGAATATTGTATACATAATAAATAAATAAAATATTAAAAAAAATGTGTATGCCAAGCTGGGCGGTAGTTGCATATACCTTTAATCCCAGCACTTGGGAGGCAGAGGCAGGTGGATCTCTGTGACTTTGAGGCCAGCGTGGTCTATGAGAACTAGTTCCAGGAAAGACTCCAAAACTACACAGAGAAACCCTGTTTCGGGAAAAAAAAAAGGTGTATGCCTACTTTGAGCTTTACTTCCTGGATAATCTAGAGTCAAGGAAGTCATTTACCCTGCTCATCCTACTTCTCCCACTTCCATCCCCACACTCCTGTCCTTCACTACCAAGTAAGCGGCACTTCCTCTCCAAGTTACCTGTGCGTCCCAGGGGGTCACTGCTTCCTTTATGTGCCCCTTCGGATTCTGTGTATTGCTTTAGTATTGCATCATTGCACAAGAGCCTTCACTTTGAGGTGAATACCCACCCATTTCCTTCAGGACCAAGAGTCTTCCTGGCAAGCTAGCATGTTAGTTTGCTGCTCTGTTGTTGCAATAAGCACTGTGAACATAAAGCAGCTTGGGGAAGAAAAGGGTTTATTTTATCCTATAACTTACAGTCCATCATGAAGAGAAGTCTGAGTGGGAGCTAGAGACAGGGACTGTAGTGTGGAGCGGCGGGTTGCATTCCGCCTCCCAGCTCCTGGTCACTGGCTAGCTTTACCCAAAATAATTACCACGGAAACTATATTCTTTTAAACACTGCCTGGCCCATTAGTTCCAGCCTCTTACTGGCTAATTCTCACATCTTGATTAACCCATTTCTATTAATCTGTGTAGCACCACAAGGTGGTGGCTTACTGGAAGGATCTTAACCTGTGTCCATCTTGGAGAGGAGAGCTATAGCGTCTGCTTGACTCAGCTTTTTTTCTCCCAGAATTCTGTTCCGCCTTCCCTGCCTACCTATGTTCTGACCTATCAGGCCAAGCAGTTTCTTTATTAATTAACCAATGAAAGCAACAGATAGTCCCATCAAGGGACTAAAGCAGACATCATGGAGGAATGCTGCTTACTGACTTGCTTCCCAGGGCATAATCAGACTTCTTTACACAACCCCATGACCAGCAGACCAGGAATGACCACCCACAGTAGGCTGGGCCCTCACACATCAATTGTCAGTAAAAAAGAAAATGCCATATAGATTTGACCACAGGCTAATCCATGGAGGCCAATGATACAGGTATTTTTTTTTCTATTGAGGTCCCCCTTTCCTAGATTAGCCCCATTTGTGTCGAGTTGACAAAGGACATACCAGCCCAACTGGACTTTCATTGCTAAAACTAGGATGAATCATCTTCTGTTTCTTTGTCCTGTCCCGACAGTCGCTGGGGAGATGTGCTCCCGTCCTACTCAACCTGGTATTTGTGTCTTCCCAGTTCATGCACAGTGATAAGCTTAATTGTCTTTGGAGTTGCGGAAGTCAGAAAATGGTATCTCCACACAAATTCAAACAGATAAATGCCCAGAGAAGTCATGTGGACAGAGATAGACGTTCTGGCTTTACTCCTGATAAAAGCTGATAAAGTTAGAAAAGGGGGCTTAGGTCTTCTTGTCAATGACTTAATATCTTACCTCTTCAATGACAAGTTTAGCCCATTGCAGTCCTCGCAGCTTCTGGACTGCTGTCAGCATCCCATTGTCTTCCTGGAATGCAGAGAAAGAGATGCTCCACGGAGACAGACAGATCTAAAATGGAAGAACGAGAGGCTGGACGAGGTATGCAACGCTTGCCTCCTAAACTCTCTCACTAGGTATGTCACTTTTACATTTGCGATGAGGTGAGAGAAAGGATGCAAGAGAGGGAGACAGAAATTAGGGAGGAGCGTCACTACAGGCTTCTTTTTCAAAAAGGTATGAAGCCAAGGAGGGGAGCATTACCAGGATGACTGGAGAGAATGAATGCATCGGTCAACAACACTAATCCTGCACTGACCATCTGCTGGGCAGACTGGAGCCTGCCCGCTGTAATCATCATCATCTGTGTGTCTCTGAGTGGGACAGCAGCAGCCACTTGCTCTATAGGACCTGGCATGGCCTTCCATAGCTATCCCAGTGCCACACTGAGAAAGTCACTGCAGTTGTTTTTCAGGACTTTGTACCTACTGAAATAAATTATTCAATTTCAAAAATTGTGTTAGCTTAGGCTGAAGGGGTTTGGTCTTGGGGTGGTGAGTAAAGTTGCATGAAGTTTTGCCTCAATTGAGTTTCCTGGGGGTTTCTCCTGTGTAGACAACGGTGATCTGAGGTTATTGAAGGCCAGAGATTTGTCTTGACTGAGGACTGTAGCTGTACTGCTTCCTTCCCTGTATTCAGGTGCCCAGCTCAAGAGGAACCTTGTTTTCCCATCAGTGATCAGCAGGACAGGTGTAAAGAAGCCAGGCTCTCATAATTATAGGCTGTAGATTAACTTGATCCAGCAGGTGTGTCAGGAAGCCTAGAGATGAGATACAGCCTGTCTCTGACGAGGAGTGTTGTTCATTGGTGTGATATCCTGGGTGGTAAAGGCCTAGAGTAGGTAAAGGTACAGCCCGAGAGTAGGGGGTATTTGCTTGTTCTTGGAGGCAGGCCACTCTGCATAGCTTAGACTAACCTCGGACGAGCTTGGGATCTACCTGAGTACTTGTGTTGTACGTGTGCACCACTCCACAGCTTGATAGAAAATTATCTTGTGTGAGTTCATTATAGTCCATCTAACGTAGGTCTTCTGAGTCTTAGGCTCTTCATCTGTGCAATAAAGTGAAAAGGGTTAAACCCTGACCCGAATCTCTTCCTCCCCAAACCATCAGACACCAGGCACCTCTACCCTGGTGGATACTCCATTGAGTGAAGTGGTTTTGTAGGGTTCCATGTCCTCCGTGTCTTCCTGCAGCAGGTGTTGTATTCTGAGTGTGGCTTATGAAAAAATTAGGAAAGCACAGTGACACACGACTTGAGTTTAATATTTGCACCGTGGTTATCCGTGATGGGCATCTTCTGGATCCTGGGTATTAGGCACTCCAAACTTCTCCCAATTATGTCCCAGGATCTCACCAAAACACATGCATCCAGGGAGATCTTTTTGTGAAGGATTTCACTTCTCATGATGGCTTTCTGTTCTAACTTGGACTCCAAAACCAAGGAGATGGTTTTTCATCTCTGGTTTGGTAGCCTGTGTACTGATTTTATACCATACCAAATGTGTGATTCCTTGCCAGTTTTTTCTTCCTGGAAGGGATAAACCCTGAAGCCCCAGCACCTTCAGAAACCAAAATAAGCAAGCAAAGAAAAAGTCTCTGCTACGATGCAGCGATAAAGCTTTCTTGTAGGAAAGCGCCATCAGCTCAAAATGTTATCATTGTATTTACGAGCTGAAAGAAGTGCCAGACAAAACACTGGACTGACAGGAGGGGGACCAAGTGGGTCAATTATTATTTAGTATCCAGGTATAGACACACTTTGTATTAATATGCTGTAGGATAGTTTAGCATATCTGCTCATGATAGGGACCTTTCTCATTGGCAATGGAACGTGCATAAAAATATATTATTGTTGCATCATGTGTGTGTATGCATGTGTATGTAGGTTGGCTTGTGTGTGTATTTTGCTTTAGAAGGTTGGGAAGAGATAGGAAGTGACCACTTAATGAGTGTGTTAGTTTCTGTGGTCTCTGTAACAGTTACCACAAACTTGATATATGGATGGCTTTTATCATTACTGTGACCAAATATCTAACAAAAAGCCACAAATGTTTGTCCATTATGGTGGGAAAGCATGGAGGCCGGAGCGGGATATGAGATGAATGCTGGTGTTTGGTAGGCTGGCTCCTGTCTGGCTTCTTGTGCAGACCTGGGCCCCTGCCTGCAGGGCAATGTGAGCAATGTGCAGTAGGAAAAGACCCTGGGCTGGACATCAGGAACCCTGAGCCTTTAGGTCACCAGCATGAATGCCAGTGTTCTCCCTTTTCTGTGCCTCTTGAAGATACTGGTCATTGATCACGGTGACAAATTTTGCCTACCCTCTGGTATTAAACTCAGAACTCTCAACAGGGTCTTCTAGGAAGTCAGTATGAGGCCTATTTGACACCCCCCTTTTGAACTCTGTTTCCTCATCTATAAAATGGGAACAGTCCATGCATGTCTACCTCAACATACAGTGTAAGGTTCAAAAACATAGTAAGTTGGGGAAACAGTTTATGAATGCTAAACATTAGCAAACACAGACAAAGCATTCAGCAATGCTAACTTAAAAATAATATCACCAAAATAACATCACTGTGAATGTGTGCTAATGTCTTGCCTGGATCACAGTAGCATCTGGTGTATGTTAATTTGAAGACAGGGCTGTACACTTGCCAGGCATCCAGCCACCACCAACTCTGTTTAATCAAATAGTATGAATCCTTAAAGGCTGGTAGCTATGTAGCCCCCTGTATAGTCTTCTGGGTGTGACAGCAAGCTCTTTCTGAACTCCAAAATCACTTCAAGTTTCCACGGGCTAGACCCAGGGACAAGCCCTTTTCTGTCTCTGAAGATGAATACTGTAAACTCACCTCCAAGTGTCTCATTTTTTCTTTCCTTCCACTGTCCCTCACCATGTGCTGTCTCTAAACGGCTTTGATAAGGCTTTCGCTGAGAACTGGCTCATAGCTTGGCCCAACTTGCTGTGTGATCCTGACATGGGCTGACTGACAGTAAGTTTTTTTTTGTTTTGTTTTTTTTTTTTTTTTTTTTTTTTTTTTTTTTTTTTTTTTTTNTTTTTTTGCTTTAAAACAAGAAGTTGATAGAACACTTGTCCTTCCTGGCTTCTAGGGATTTTGGCAAACACCAAGAAGACAAATTTGTCACACGAGAAACTGTTTCAAAGGCTGGTGCATTCACGGTCTAGTTGAACGACCACGAGAAAGTGGTTGAAACTTGCTGGCTCAGTTGTTGCTCTTTTGTTTTGCCTGTAACATTAGCCTGTTAATGCCTAACTTCTAAAATGGCTAGTGGAAGCAGCACATGTCAAATGCTTAGCATAATACCTCCTAATGAATGAGGCTCAGGCTTGTAAGAGCTATTACTTTAAAAGGATTACTTTAATCAAAACAGATGATAATGTCAGGCAGGAGGCATAACTAGGCAGGGCAGGAACTGGGATCATACAGGGAAGCTAGGACCAAGCACTTGTTGGCAGTTGGCTTAGGAAGTTTAAATCTGGTATCACGAAAGTCAAGACCAGGTAGATTGTGTCAGGGTAACCCCAGTTGTAGGAGGGAGGCTGCTTGTTTGTCTTGGCTGCCCAGAACCAAAATCATCACACAGAAACTGTATTAATTAAATCACTGCTTGGCCCAGCTCTAGCTTCTTATTGGCTAATTCTTACATTAATTTAACCCATTTCTATTAATCTGTATATTGCCACGTGGCTGAGGCTTACTAAGTAAAGATCCCAGCATCTGTCTATGGAGGCTCCATGGCTTCTCTCTGACTCTGTCCTCTTCTCCCAGCATACAGTTTAGCTTTTTCTGCCTAGTTCTGTTTTGCCCTTGCCATAGGCTCTAAGCAGTTCTTTATTCATCAACCAATAAAGCAACACATAGACAGAAAAACCCCCTACACCACCCCGTTATAACAGTTACCACACAGGACTGAATTGCTCTGTGTGATTGCATATAAAAATGTACATTATGACCTTGTTGGTCAAGCATTGTTTTCCTTTCCAAACATGGAATAAGAAGTTCAGAGACATCTAATATTAGACTTAGCCAAGATCATGAAGAAGATGAGGGCTTTGAAACCAGGCCTGAATGTTGTCGACGGCCTCTTCTCTTAACTGCAAGGCTAAGATAAGCGTAGAAGTCCACGCCATGTGCTGGCCACAGAGTGAGTATTCAATGCTGTGGAATTCTCTGCCCCTGGGGGAAGAGCAAGAGGATCCCTGGGCCCAGTTCTGGGTAGGTAGGGCCCAGTGGAAGATTAGAGACCACTTCTTCAGGTTCCAGACTGTCAATGCCTGGGTATCCCTGAGTTAGGAACCAAAAGGGACAGATAAGATTGGGTGTCAAGAGACTGAAATGATGATCTCTGATGCAGCAGTCCTATAGACTGAATTATGCATTTACACTGCAAATAAAACTGTGTAAATGGCTCCGAATAAACCCCATGTGCTCTAGAACCTTGCTTTAAATAATTCCTTCCACCCTTACTGCCATGGATTTAACCACCATTCGGGGAAGCAATTCTGTTTCTGTTCATCCTGGCCACACACAAGCTGTGTTCCTGGACCCAGCCTGAGCTAATAGGCCAAACAGTGTTGTAATTTATATAGTTTCTGTGTCATCATTTGGGTCTGGGTGGCCGGGAACGAACGCGCAGTCACGATTTACAGTTCAACCCATTCGTGTCTCTATGAAGTCTTACCTTCCACGCCAAGCCTTTACATCCCGGAAGTTCTCATGCTCAGCAGGAGGCTGACTGAAAGTAGCAGGGGTCGGTAGGGGTATATACATTGCTACATGTCTTCCAGAGAGTTGGTTATATACATCAAAAGAGTTAATAGCATCGGTGTCCTGCAGTGCAGGAATTCCGGGACCAGAGTGTTATTCTATGGAACAATCACACAAGCATTCTAAGAATACAAACAACCAAAAATGTAACAGAATCTGAGAGGTCTTGGAAAGGACTCTGTAAAGACAGCACAGTCAAAGGACAGGACACTGGGCTGTCATTCAGAGCAGCGATGCCAGCCCACATTTACGGTGTGGAGATGAGTTACATGATGCGCTAAAACAGAATGTCTGCAGTATGGTCCTGTCTCCTGTCTACTGGGGCGTGAATGTCTTTATAAGCCGTGTGAACTCTCTTACTCAGCTGCCAACCACTTAGTTATCTGACAGGTGAGTCAGCTCTCCCCCTTCCACTTGGAAAGCCTCAGGGCTGATGCTCAGGCTGCCTGAGAGTTCAGGATGGAAGGCTCTAAGACTTCTGACCCACCCATCCACCTTTATTCCTGGGGGACAGCTTGTGTGCTTAGCAGGAGGCCCTTGTGCAGCTGTCTGTGTGGTTACCTGTGTACCACTGTTGTTGTGATTTCATAATTAAATATTTTGTACATAGAAGGACCCAAGAAGTTAATGTACAAAATGAAGATGAGTGATCAAGAGAGCTTAAAGGCGGTGCCCCTGTGGGTAGGAGGTAACTGTGAAGGAAGCAGGGGCTGTCCCGCAGGACCCGGATCATCTTTTTGGAGTGCATCACTGACAATTTTAGGTTCTCTTCCTATTGCTTTGGGATTATTATGTCTATAAGAAAGACAGACTTCGGCAGCCACTCAAGCACCAACACTGAATCATTAGCATGCTGAATTAACAGAGTAAATATGCAAATACATTTTATTATTTTTATTTTTTATTTCAATTGATTGTTTGCGTTGTTAATGTTTCCAACTAACTCTTTTGCTTAGCTGACTGAATACAGACCCCAGCACAGGCCTAATTTGTGTAGGTCTAGGACAGGCAAGAAAAGCAACACACTGAGAGAAACAGATAACAGCCAATTTTTATTTATTTTTTTATGTCTTTTATGCTTTTTAAAAGGATAAGACTGTCATGTACTTTAAAGATCAGAAAATACCATCACGGAGGATAGGGAAAGAAGAAAGAACTCCAGGGTTAAAGGAATGTCATCATTTAGTTCCAGGGTTCTCTGGGGAGACTGTACCCATCTTCACTTCACTGGTAGTGTTGGGATTATTTCTTGATGCATTCAAGTCATGATAATAAGCTTGGCTACCTGGTTCTGCCCTATCCTCAGGGCCAGGTGATGTCAACACTCAGACATCTCAGCACTCTTAATTATATAGGAAGAGGGTACCAGAGGGATGGGCATTCCTGGGTAACAACATGCTAAGGGAGTCAGTGAGGTCACAGCCAGGGTGGACAATGGAGAGGAACCATTTAAGGGACTCAAATTATCCTCCTTTCTCAGAGGTTGGTGTCAGGTGTCAAAAGGTTGTATTTACTTAAAAAAAAAAAAACACAAAAACAGCGATTGTTTTCTTTCCCTGGAAAGTTTAAATACAATCCCTTCTTGATTTAAAAATACTTATTGAAAACTCACTTTCAACTATAACCAGCAATTTAAAAAATTTAATAAAACTGCTCAAAGTGTTGCAAAAAAAATCAGAGTTGGGAAATGACTTGATGGATAAAGGACGAGCTTGCAGGAATGAGGACCTGAGTTCAGATCCCCAGCACCCATAAAAGCTGGGCATGAAAGTACATGCCAGTAATCCCAGTACTGGGGAGGTGAAGACAGGAGGATCTGGGGATCGCTGGAGAGCTAGTTTAACAACCTGGTGAGCTCCCAGTTCGGTGGGAAACCCGGTCTCACAATCAAGGTTCAGAACAACAGAGGAAGACAGCCAGTGCTAACCTTGGCCAGCACACGTGTACACGTGCATGTGTGCATATACACACAGGGGCACACAATGAACACACAGGCACCCTGCATCCCACTCCCAACTAATGGTAAAGGTAAAGTTAACCCATGATTCCAGTGTCTTTTCATGACACACATTGCTTCAGTTCTGGAGAGGCTGGCTCCATCTGACAAAGACAAAACAAAACAAAACAAAACAGAATCCTAATAAGGTTGAAGTCCTACCCTTGGCAGTAAGATTGCTAATGATTAAAGGACATTTTGGGGCTCTGAATTGGGGCAGTTCAATGAGAAACCGGATAAGGAGAGCTATGGGGCTATACTATACTTGAAAAGTTCTAGTGATACCATTGTCTTTCCGTGGGCAGGGCCACAGCTTTGAATCACGTCTGCTTAACCTTTGACAGCTAGGCTGTGATAGCAAAAAGGCCATAGGCATTGTGTTCCCAAGCACAGTGCTTTGTACAGACAAGGCAGGAAGTAAGTCGAATAAACAAACAAGCTAACTTGTTGTAAGTTAGATGTCTAATGCATACAAGGCTGCTTTCCTTCCTCCTCCTCCTCAGTCTGCTTTTAATGTACTATGTAACACATTATGCTGAAATAATTGTGTACTTGCAGAAAATTTGGAAAACAACATCAGGAAGTCCCTTATACCTATTACCCAGTTACCTGCGACAGTGATATCACCAGCTCTTGCATGTATTTACTTGTTTGTGCCTTTGCGCAACCAACACAGATCTATCTGTCCATCACCACAAAGGATCTCCCTCACCCTCATCGCTGTTTCTCTCACCCCCACCACTTGGCAATTCCCCTTCCCTACACATTGTTGTTTTGTAAGTGGATTCATATAGTTTCCCATTCTTTGAGACTGGCTTTTCCCATTTGTTAACAGTACTTTTATGATCCACCTAAGTTGTTTTGTTTGTCCTTCTTATTGCTGGGTCGTAGTCACGGTGCAGCTATACCACGGTGAGTTAACCTCCACCCACTGAAAGACAGCTGGGTTGTTTGTAATGTTTCCCTGTTATACACGATACTGCTGGGGGTGTTGTTTATCAGATTTTAAGTGACTATTAATTTCTCTGAGATGAATGCCCAGTATTGTGATTGGCCAGTCATAGGGCACAAACATCGTTAACACTTGAAGAAATTGCCACCCATTTCCAGAGTGGATCTACCATGCTGCACGCTCACCAGTAATCTTCATGATCCAGCATCTCCTGACTTCCTCTGTGTTTCTGCAATTGGCATTCTAAGAAGCTTTAGAATGGGGCACCTCTAATTTGCGTTTCTCTGACAGCTAGCAAGGCTGGCCATCCACATACCTTGTGCAGAGCAGTGTCCACGTACTTCTCTGTTTTTAACACATCGTTTCTTGAGTTTGGAAGTCCTCAGTCTTGGAAATGGGCCCTTTGTCACATACGCCTGTTGAAAATATTTTTCTTCGGTTAGTACTTTCCATTCAGCCTTTTGAATGTAGTGACTTTCACAGAAGTGTAAGAATCTAGATTTAATGAAATTCAATGGATTCCCCCCTGTTTTGTACTGAGATTTATTTGGGGGATATATCTAAGAACTTTTTTTCCTGACTAAAGATGACAAACACAGTCTCCTGTGTTGTCATTTAAAAAGCTTTACTTTTTCTACTGAGGGCTATGTTCTTCCTGAGTCCCTGTATAGCGTGTGAGAGAAGGCTACCCAAGGCTCATCCTACTGGTGGCTGACTTTCTGCCCTTTGTTTCTGCTGAGCGGTGGCAACACCCGTTCCTACAAGAGCCACAGGAGTAAGAGGCTATGCACAGAGGCAGGATGTGTAAATCGCCCCTCACACGAAATTAATTGCCCTCCCATGTTCTAGAAGAAACTGGATGCTATAGAAACCAAACAAACGGGCGAGTCTTTCTCCTGTCATCACGTTGTGCAACCAAATCCTGTCAGTCCTGGGTGCTCAGGAAACTCCTGCTTCCTGGTGTATCATGGTGTAGACTCAGAAAAACTGTCAGAATCGGAGAGCGAACACTGGGGATTCCTGTTCTACGTGACAGCCTACCACGTAAGGTTAGGGAAGGGTGACTCTCCAGGTAACCACAGACACATACATTACTGACTGGCGGAAGTCTGTGACCTGTGATAGGATGCTAAGAGAGATGTGATCGGGATATGCTTCATCCAGATGTGGTTTCCTGGAGAAGTGATACAGGATCTGAGACCCAGGGGGGATAGGTAGCAAAAAGCAAGGTTGACTAGAGGAGAAGTTGAGGCAGTGGTAATGAGTCTTCCGGGGCGGCGAAAGCAGCACAAACCAAGGCTCAGAGGTCAGAGTGAGGGTGGTGGGCCTGGGATCTTGCTTAGCCAGTGTTGCTGGCTTATGCAGTACACAGAGATCCATCTGCCTCTGTCTCCTGAATGCTGGGATTAAAGGCTTGTGCCACCATCACCCTGCTAACATGAAGATTCTTAAAGGTCGTGGCATCCCAACTTGGGATACCAACCGTGCACTGGATGGTTATCGAGATCTTTATTTCAGAGATCTTACTTTGGAAGCATAGAGGCAGACTGATGGGATTTTGGGAAGTGCTTAGGAGACTATTTTCAGAGAGAGTGGAACCAGATGGGGCACCAGGGTTGGAGCTGAGCTAATACATTTACACCGAGGTAGAACCAGGTTCTTGGAGGAGGAAGATTTAGTACGTGTTCTGAGAGATGAGAAGCAGGAGTCATGCTGAGAACTAGAACCTGGTGGAACCTCTGATTAGATATTCCCAGTGAGGAAAAGTCAGCCCATCCTTCACTGTGCAAAGGCCCTGCTGAGCAGAACTTTGCTTCCTGTGACTTCGCAGCCTGGCCACACAGTATAGTCCCCCTCCACTTGTCCACAGCAACCTGTTAGCAGTCTTAATCATAAGCCACATTCTCTAAATTCCCTTTCTTCTAGTTCCTACAGCTTCTTCCTGGTAGACACAACTTTCTGTGCTGTCTTTCCCTCTTGCCTGCCTGTCTTCCTTCCTTCTCTCCTTCCTTCCTTCCTTCCTTCCTTCCTTCCTTCCTTCCTTCCTTCCTTCTTTCTTTCTTTCTTTCTTTTTTTTTTTTTGTTTTTTTGAGACAGGGTTTCTCTGTAGCTTTAAAGCCTGTCCTGGAACTAGCTCTTGTAGACCGGGCTGGCCTTGAATTCACAGAGATCCACCTGCCTCTGCCTCCCGAGTGCTGGGATTAAAGGCTTGTGCCACCACTGCCCAGTTCCCTGTCATCCCCCCTCAGTTGATTTAATCACAATCAAACATTAGATAACTCTGACTAGTTGTAGAAAGACCCCCTTCCAGAGCCTAGAGCTCTGTCTCATATTCACACACAATTTGGATCTTACACAAAGCTACCTCCTGCTGTAAGCATCCGGGCCACCATGCAATGTTATCCCTCCAGTGAGATCTCTGGTCACCATGGACATCTGGAACAGGCCTGGGCTAAGAGCCTCAACCAGAGAAACAGGTTGCACAAGGCTCTGTCTGACTCACCTTCCAACACCAGGCAAGCTGGATCTGGGAACCTGTGACCCAGTCACACCAGGAAGTTGGTTTCCTGCCTTTTCTCCTCCAGAGAGAATCAAGGCATCAGTAACTCATCACTGATCACTGCTGGCTGTGTGGCTGTGAGTGGAGCATGGGGAACACAACATGGGGGCACTGGTTGTCTTCAACAAGTGTGCAGCCTTGCAGGAAGGGAGTCTGGAAGGAAGAGCAGTTAGGGGAAGCTGTTCACAGAGAAGATGGGGCCACAGCCGGACAGCCCTCAAAGCATGAGGACCTATCAGTTGATCAGAAGGGTAGGAAAGCGAGAGTGATGGTGAGCAGAGCAGCTAAGGAGAATCCAGAAGAGGAAGAGAAGACACTGGTCACAGCAGAGACTGTATACGTGAAAAGCTGAAACACAGTGCTGCATGAAAAAGATGGAGGATGCTAGCTCTAGATGCTGAATTCTGCTGGTGGCTGGGAGAGCCACCGAGGGCTCATGAACCAGAGCAGGAGACTGTTACAATGGTGACTGCTTTGGTGTCTGGGTCTGATATACTCTGTCATTTCCAGGAAAATGGTACTGTCTGATATACTCTGTCATCAGGTACTTCGTGATGTCTAGAAAGGTCAGAACCCTTCCAAGAAATAGTCCAAGGACCCCAGAGAGGCCCTGGGGTGACCTTGCTTTGGCTCATTCTTGGGTAATCTTTTCCATAGTCTTTGGAGAGTGACGCAAACAGAGACAGGCAAACCACTCAAATGCATGAACTGGGACATTTTGAGTAGGACAATGAAACTTTGGAACCTTGGATTTGGGAACAGAACAGGGTCCCTTGTTGACTCTGAAGAATTTCAAGTTGGCAGCACAAAGCAAAGCTCACATCACATGCCTGTGGTCCTGGTCCTTACTTGGAGAAAGGTTGAACACAGGTTCCTATCTAAATGCTTATGATAGATTCAGAGCAGGGTCTAGCATCGGTAGATTACAACAAGAGTTTTAGTTCTGTTCTGGGCAGGTCAGAACTCAGCATCCCATCTTCCATAGTTCAAGAAAAGAATAATGGGCAAGGGGGCAGGGAACCTGAATTCTAATCCTGGCTTAGCTTCTACCTTTATGAGTCATTTAACTTTTAGGTCTTAGTTTTCTGTATCATTGCAAGGGTTCAGTGGTTCCCCGCCCCTGTCACTTCTATAGGAAGGGCGGTTCTAGATACCACAGCAGGCATGCTAGTGGGCTGTCTGCAGGAAGACAGGTGCTCAGTTACAGAATGAGCTGAATGAAATGCATCACCAGAGCACCACCTCCGAAGGTATTTTTTTTTTTTATCACAAGTAAAGTCATCTTTGGCTATTGTCAGAAGAATATATTTGAAGAGCACACATCCATTCTTAATTTTTCTGCTAACTCTCTGTAATCCACAGGTACCTGACTTTCTTTCTCTGTTCCTCAGTTTCCTCTTGTGCACAGTGTAAGAACCAGACCTGAAGATTGCCAAGACTGTTTTTGTCTCTCACGTCTGTGTTTGTTTGCATCTGTGGTCCAGCGCTTAGCACCACACGGTGTTGGGATGAACATAACTGTCCATATCAACCAATTGGAAACCCACCTTAGCTCAAAAATGACATATGGTCAATGTCTGCATCTCCAGCTCCGGGCACAGTACCTATGCTTAACGAAGAATTGAATGAATAGAACCAGCAATGCACAGAGTCTCAGGTGCAGGGTGTGTGTGGGGTGGGGGGAGAGCAGGCAGGGAGAAACTAAAAGCAAATGAGACACGGAAATGAAAGCAAAAAAAATGCCTCAATACTGAAGAATAAGAAAGTTTCTGACTAAGCAAAGACCTCAGGCTTAATTATTAATTCATTAGTGACCACTGGGGGAAGTTATCCTCCTGAAAGTGGGTATACCATAATGAAGAGTAGGCAGATGCATAAATGGATCTTTCAAGAAATTCTGTGTCAGGATGTAGTATCAGAAACTCGCTAGACACGTGGTAGAATAAAAGGAGACTATTTATTAGCATAATTGCTCTATGGAACTACTTAGTATATTTATTAGCTAAGAAGAAGGAGGTATGGGAGGAGAAGGCTGAAGATTTTATAGAGGGAGGGAGGAAGCATCTGATATGTTTATGTCTTACAGGGGTCAGGAAGGCAAGGGAGCCGAAAACACAGCTCCCAGTCCCTGCCAGGCTTTCACCTGAACATCTGACGAATGTGTGCAGTGACACAAAGAGGGGACACAAACATCGGACAGGAGTTGAACCGTGTAGTTTTTAAGTTTTCCCCCCACAAATTCTGTGACAGCCTTGCCAATGAGGTTCATAGTTCATAAGCAAATGAAAACAGACAACATACATAGTGAGACAGTCGAGTACCATTAGCACGTACTAACGAACTTAGTAGTAAATTGTCAGAGAAAATGAACCATTGGAGACAATACAACTTGTTTTGTGTGGTAGTCCCAGGAAAGAATGACAGACCTGAAGTGCCTTGGCTGGGGATGTGAGGCTTCAGATCACTCTCTTCTCATAATTCTTAGGTGACCTTAGGTACAATGCTTCTTCTCTGTGAGTTATAAATTTCCTTGGAGCAACAAGAGAATGAAGAGAGTGACTGGTATATGTTCACACACTATGGTCCTTGGATGCTGCAGCAGCATCCTGGAGGAATGAGCACTCGCCTGGCCTCTGCACCGCCTGGGGAGCTCCATGCTTAAAGTGATCGCCCCGGTATAAGGAACAAAACAGTTCTTATGAAGGCTTTTCTTGGCAAGTCTCACTCATGTCACCAGGGAGTCACGGTATCAGCACCAGCTCCAACAGAAAACTCCACATGCTTGCCAATGACATCTAGACCCACCCATTTGGGCTGTAGTATGACAGAATCATGTTCGGTAAAGAGTGGCTTACGTCAGACTGCGAGCAGGTGGCATGAATGAAGGGGAGCCTGGCTGTTCTGGGGAGGGGAGCTCCTGCCTCAGCTCTAAGTTCTCGGTTCATAATTTGCCTTGCAATTCATCAACTAATGTCCACATAGGATTATAGTGGGTGAGTGATCTTTGTCACCGAATCTGTCAAATTCGTCATCCATCTCTCTACTCAGCAGTGTGCATCAAACAACTTTTTATATACTTCAAATGTGTTCTAGTGAAGGGATGCATGGTTGAACGGAATGATGCATGAGGAGGACCACTAAGACACCATCAGGTAATGCTCTAGCAGACCCAGGATCCTTTCCACAACATTATTCATCTGGTAGGCGTATGAGCAAAGTGTTTTAGCTATAAATGAAACAAGCTTAAAGTGGCTTATGGGGGGGTTGGAAAGGAAAAGCATTGAATCAAGTAACCGCCATCAGGAGTTTGCAGTCAGTGCCCTTTCATCCTGAAGCTCTGCATCCTTTCGGCATCCTTAGTCCTTCCCATCCAGACCATGTCTGTACCATGCTAGCCTGGTGACCTCAAAGGAAAGGTTGTCTTCCCCTTAGGAGTTCTAGAAAAGTTTTCAAGAGGCTTCTCACTGGCCCAGCCTGAGTCACATGCAAACAAATCTTATTGCTAGGACGGCTTGGGCGCAGGGATGATGCGGAGTACAGTGAAGCTCAGGGACTGAGCGCCAGCACAGGGTGGCACTGGCAGAAAAGAAAGGACTGGATGCTGGGCAGAACGACCCTTACATGCCCTTTCCTTGGTCAGCTTTTCTTCTGCTGTCCCTTTGCACGCTCACAGGTCCCTCCCTGTATTTACTGCACAGTCCTCTAGGATTTGAAGTCCTGTGATGGGAAGGTTAGTCTGTTTTGCTCACTTGTGTCTTTGGGGTCACCTACCACAGGTCTCTCTTCTGGAGAGCAGCTCAAAGCCCAGCTGAGGCCCAAGGTGAAGTGAAACTGGTGACTGGATCGAGCCAGGCCAAACCACTCACTCTCTCCAAAGTAACTGAATACAAAGAAGGCAGATCTCTCCCATACAGCCACTCCTCTATGGAAGTCCAATGAGCTAGCTCAGAAGGTGAGCGTTTCCACGCATAGATCTGCTCTCCTCTCCTTTGAATGCCAGGGTAACATCACTCCAGGGATGGCAGCGCCCTTCCCCTTCCCACCTCTTGTTTCTGACACTAAAAAATCAGCCTCTGCCTTTCATACCAATGGGGAAGGGTGGGGCCTCGCTAATGAACGTTTGAGAAGTCCTTTGAGATCTTGGATGAAAGGTACCTTGTAAAATACAATTAAAAATAATAGGGGTAATTATTAGCCAAGCTAGTCCCCGTAGGATAATTACAGAGATTTTGCCTGGCAAATCTTGAATTCCTGCACAAAAACATGGGTTCAAGGAAGAAGGCCAATTTGAGATCTTGGAGTCCACTGGCTTCAAGGGTGGAGTCCCTGAGTCCTTGCTGAAATCTGAGGAGCAAGGCGGCAGGCCAGAGCTGGTGCAGGCCTTAGAGATGGTCTCACTGACATATTTGGACGATGGATGAAAGCACTGGGGCTCAGAGAGGAGATGTGATGGCTTCAAGTTGTACAACAAGCATTGCAGAGCCGTAACTCTGGAGGATCAGGCCTGGGTTAACTCAGTTCGGGGTTTGTGTCACCACCGCTGCTCAGTGACACAACGTGTTCAGTCCTTGCAGGTTGACCTTCAGAGGCACAGAAGACTCTTACAGGAGACCCACACAGAGTAGAGACCATATCCCAGCTCTGCTATGTGTGAAAGATGGTAGCTGGCAAGTCAGCTTCAGACGCTCCATGATGATAGCAATACCAGTCTCTGCCATGAGGAGTTGAGGAGTGCTGTATAGGAAAGACCGCCTGGGACCACGTGCTCAGTCTGTGCTGTTCGGAGTGTGGACCCTTCTGAGATTAATACACACACACACACACACACACACACACACACACACACACACACACACGTCAATGGCTGGTCCAAGTTTAGTGGGTATCCGTCATGTGTCAAACCTTGTTCTAAGCTCTCTGATTCATTCAGCCATCACCATATCCTCCAAAGGCCAGCCATTCAAACTCAGGTTCAGGTTAACTAATGAACTTGTCCAAGGCCATGTAGTTGAGAGGGAGGTGGTCCTTAAATCTGGGCTACATGCCACACTGCCCTCTCTTGTGAAATGAGGCAGACATATCATGTCACCCCAAGAGAACTTTACAAGGATTAACCTTCTGGGTAAAAGTGGGGGCCAAGATATAGTATTGGCCTATAATAACCTCATGATTATTAAATTATTCTGAGAGTCTATTTGGATGAAAGAACTTACAAGACTTCCCCACAAAACTCAGTGATTTCCCATCATGAGCTTTAGCGTCAAGAGTTCTAGATCAGGGGCTGGAGAAAGGGTTTACTGGCAAAGAGGACTTGCTGCTCTTTCAGAGGACCCAGGTTTAACCACCAGTTCCCATGGGAGCTCACAAACATCTGTAACCCCAAGTCCACGGTATCTGATGCCCTATTCTGGACTCTAGAGGCACCAGGCACACATACAGTAGACTCACAAGCAAAACACTCCTACATAAAATGAAAACAAATACTTTAAAAAAGAATATAGCCCAGGAACGACTAGATAGCTTAGTTGCTAAAGTTATTGCTGTATGAGCATAAGGAACTAAATCCAATTCCTGCTACCCTCATAAAAATCCAGGAGTGGTGGTGCCTGTCTGTAATACCAGCAGTGTGGAGGTGGCTCCCTGGGGCACATCAGCCAGCCAGCCTAGAAAATTGGCAAGTTCCAAGTGACATCTAGTCACTAGATGGATTCTGAGGAATGACACTCACACTCAAGATTGACTTCTGGCCTCCAAGTGCACAGATGTGCATTTGCACATGGAAATGCATGTGGAGAGAGAGAGAGAGAGAGAGAGAGAGAGAGAGAGAGAGAGAGAGAGAGAGGGAGGGAGGGAGGGAGGGAAGGAGAGGGAGGGAGGGAGGGAGGGAGGGAGGGAGAGAGCTGGAGCATACTCTAGATGAGCCCCTTAGAAACCACGAGCCTCTGTGGGATCAGGGCCTTGATCCTCCACCACGTCTTAAAATGTGAGTTGCATGGTGTGTGGATGGTGGGTGTGGGGCCTCCATGATACATGGATGGTGGGTGAGGGGCATCCAGATCTCCTTCCAGGTGGGACCTCCCAGGCTCCCAGGGGCCACACTGGAAACATCTTGTCAGCGGTGACTCGGTACCAGTGCAGATCGTTACTCATGACATTCCAGCTTGAGAAGGTTTTAGCATGAAAAGCAGGTGGCTGAGCTTCAGGCTGGTGAACTTTGGCTCAACTCACCATGCAGAGCTGAGGCCAAATACGTCATTTCCTATCCAAGTACAGGTCGGAGCATTCACAGCTCCCAGCTCAGACTGCCTGATGAGAAGATGGGGTTTTAGAGGAGCAGGTCTTTGACATTCAGCTGTAAATCTCAGTGGGCTCCATTTATTTCAGGGTCCTCTCCCCAGATGAAGGCGGAGATTAGAACTTACTGTAAACTTTAAGACAACTCTGAGGTCAATTTTGAGGCCTCTCAGCAGTAGTTCCCCTCCCCTGGGAACCAAGGACCTAACAGCTACACACGCACGTACTGAAATGTTGGGAACTTTCCATCTCCCTGAGTCCTTGTGAATAGGGGCAAGATAATCCTTAGGTGTTGACTCAGTTAACAACTACACATGCATGTACTACTTGATATTTTGACTCAGGCCCTGGGAAAGAGGCAAAGTGACCCTCAAATGTTCCCCCTTACTTCATCTGATCTGGCAACTGCTCTCCAGCCAATTATTGGTAATAGCCCTTTTAAATAAGCCAATCATAATAGTTAAAGAACAACCCCAGATACCCCCCTTGCTTCTGTGTTTTTTTTCCTTTAAAAATAGCCTGTACCAGTCATTCGGGGTCTTTCTGGCTTCTCGAATGCTGAAAGACCCTGTCATGACAGAATAAAATCCTCGTGCTTTTACATCAGCTGTGGTGTGAGAGATGGTCTCTTGGTACGACTCCTCCTCAGTGGTTGGATTCTAGGGTCCAACATTACTAGTTAGACCGCATTTGTGTACCCCTTAAGCATCACTGTTGGGGGCTGGAACAGGAGGAAAGCTGGCTGGGGAGTCACTAAGCACTCCCCACAGACCTCCTCTGCAGCCCAGACTTTGCCACATACTCTCTAGGAACCTGGAGAGGGAAGGGCCTGTGCTTCTGAACCACTCTGCTTAGATGGATGGTCAAGCCATTCTTGAGGACATGTCCAGAGCTGACCAAGAGAATGGGAGCATGTGACACAATCAAGGCTTAAGGTGACTCAGAGGTCGCTGTGCCAACTAGCCTAGGCAGGCATTTCTTTGGGCTTTTCTGGTGAGGAGGAGTTCACGTCTTCACACCGTCATCACTTGCTCCAGGTTACTACCCCGTGCCTGCAGTCACCATCCATCCCCGAGTAGTTTTCACCCACTGCTAAGGAGTCTGTTCTCAGAGCCACTGGCAATGCATCAGCTCCAAGACGTCAAAACTAAGGCTAAATCTAAATCCTCCACCTTAATTGGGGGGGGGGAGGTGCAAGAGAGAGTCTGGGGGAGGTGCAGGAGAGAGTGTAGGGGAAGGGAGGTGCAGGAGACAGCATACAGCTTTAGGTACCAGAAAGACTCAGTTTAAACCTTTCCTCAGCAGCTCACCTGTGGCTGAGAAACCCAGCCTCTCTGAACTTTGGCGACTGGTAAAACAAATGTAGATCTCTTCAGTGCTGTGGAACACACAGAAAACGTTGCCTATCATAGGCACTCAGAACTTAGCAAAACCCAAGTAATCTTCACATGTCAAGATTTATTCATTTTTAAAGATTTAATTAGTGCTTATTTATTTTGCCAAGCATTTCATTGGGTGCTGAGGACCCGCTAGGAAATGGTTTGCGGTGTCACGAACACCTGTATTCTCATGCAAGCTCTCCATTGACTGCCTGACTGCCTGACTGGGACTGAAGGCTGCCTGTGCTTGCTCAAAATCCCACCTCCCCAAGTCTGTGCCTCCCTGTGACTCCCATCACCCCACCTCTCCTCTTTATGGGGATGTTGTGGGACAGCATGAGGCGAGATTCATGGGGGTGTTATCCCAATTCCTTCCTGGTGCGGTCTGAGCATGTTGCAAAAGCTACCCCCCCTTCAGGGGCCAGAGATTCTGAGTATAAAATGAACCTCAAGTGAGGAGCAGGAGGGTAGGGCATTTTACATAGGAATTTAAAGCAATCTTACTTAATTTTATAGTTCTTGATGCTGGACTCCAGATGGCATCCTTCATTCACCTTCTTCCCAGAGACTATGTATACAGAAGGACAAAGTCCTGTCTCTTTAGCTGTGACCCTGCGGACAGTTAAGGATGTCTTCCACATTACGAATGAAGACAGGACCAGTCAGAAATTCTTCCATGCAGACAAAGAAAGTCTAGTTCTGCCTCTGGCTCTAAGGAAGTTTCTTTAGGTCCACAATGGTGAGAAGCTGAAGGCTTTGAGAGTGCAGATACTCCACCTGTGGTTGTGGGGCAGGGGTGTATCTTACCTTCTTAAGAGTTAAAATGGGCAGTGATGGGCTCAGGGTTGGTGCGTCTACTGTTCTTAGCATGAGTCTAAGGTAAGGCAATCACACAGACTTGGGGAAAGGGGTAAAGAAAACTGGAGCCAGGAGAAGGCTCAGGAGATACAAGGGTACTTTGAAAGCTCCAGGCAGAACAGCACGAGGGCCTCCGAGCTCACTTCCTGGTGACTATGCCTGACTCAGGAACTGCCCACAGCTGACTCTGTCAATTGTGCTGTCTGATGGGCTGACAGGCAACAGTTGACAGATGAGGATCCATTCTGACAACTCTGGGAGAGAAGCAGGTGGAAGGAAGACCCGTCTTGTCTGGTCCCACCCCTCACACATAACACAGACTCTTACCCCATTCCTGCTCGGCATCGTATGGAAAGACAGAGCTCTGCTTTGCAATGTGGGTAAGTCCCAGAACACTGGGAAAGCTACAGGTTCTGATTCAGAGGGTGTGTGTGTGTGGGGGGGTTGTGAAATGCAAATGTGTTATGAGCTCTTAAGTGATGCTGAGGCTGTCTCCAAACTCTCAGCTGATGAAACACAGACACACAAGAAGGGTATCTTTTGAACTAGGACAGACTTGAAGGCAGGAGAGCCCTGTCAGCCTGAAGACAGATCCAAGCATACACGTGTGAGGAAACTGGCGTACACCGGACATTTTCTGCCATCGTTTGGCGTTTGTTTGTTAAGCCACAGGATTTGCTAGGTAGAAGGGAAATGCTGACACTCTCCACTGATCCCCTTATCCCGGCAGGGTACAGAATTGTGCTGGCGATGTCTCCGTAGAAAACAGTTCTCAGGGGTAGCTACGCCCCCTGAAAAGAGTGGTCAAGAAAAAGAAAATGAAGTCCGTGTCTGCTTTGATTTGGACTTGGTGAGGAAGAAAGCTCCTTGAGGTTTCAGAGCTACTGGTCAAGCACTCATGGTTAGGGACTGTGACCTAACACTACCTTAAGCGTGGCTAACACTACCTTAAGCATGTTTAGGGACTGTGACCTAACACTATGTTAAGCATGGTCTCCAGAAACTCGCCTATCCTGCAACCTCGGTGGAACTCTGAAACACAACTTGTGCTAATGCTGAGGGGACTTAAGAGGTAAGTGAGCAGCCGCGCTGAGGGACACCCCACTCTCTAGGACCTACACAGTGGGACAAAACCCCGGGCCCCAACTCCCTCAGCTTTTTTAGCCAGCCAGCAGGAGAGTTTTCTGTGGGTAAGCAACCCCCAAACCCAACTCCATCACTGGCCCCTCCAAGCTAATAGCCCCACCCTGCCTAAGAGCTGAGAGCTTTCTATACTACTGAGGGGACCAAGAGCTTGCTACAATACTGAGGGTATCAAGAGTTTGCTACAACACTCAGGAGACCAAGAGAATGAACCAGGAGAGAAGACCAAGAGAACAGGCTTAGAGAGACCTCAGAGGCTCCCATAGACACAGAAACTGACATTACAGAGCAGACCAAAAAAAAAAAAAATTCCCAAACACTCAGACAGCCACTTCAAGGATTGGGCTAATATGCAAAGATGCTGTCGGCATTATTTGAAGGAAGAAATGGGTAGGTGCCCAGGCAAGAATTCATCCAATAACCTAAGAAACAACATGGTAACACTAGAACCCAGCGAACACACAACAGGAAAACTTGACCATCCTAACCCAGAAGAATCAGAAGAAAATGACTTTAAATGTAGTAGGGAGAGCCTTGGACCTTCCCCCAAAGCAACGTGCCTGACCCTCTTTGAGGAGTGGATACAGGTAGGATGGGAGGGTTATGTGGAGAGAATGGGAGCAAGGGAGGGATTAGGAACTTAGATTGGGATGTATCATGAGAAAACATTTTTTTTTAAAAAACAAAACCAAAAAAGACAAAAAGAAGAAAGAAATTATATAAACTTTAAAAAAAAGCATTGTCTCGAAAACCTCAAGATGGTCAGTCAAAACAAAACAAAACAAGTTGCGTCTGGCTGCTCGTGTTGTTGTGATGTCTGGCAGAAGCGATTGCCATCTCTGTGTTGGAATGTGCCTTTCAGCTAGCCCTATAATCCCCCTCTCTAGGGGCTCACAGGGAAAATCACAGCACACAGAGAAACATCACCATGAGCCAGCTGTGAAAGCAGCAGCATCGGGCGGCGAAATCTCTGCTGGATGAGGTGCCTACTGCGCAAGTAAGAACACCTGAGTTGGAGTCCTAGCACCCCCGTCAAACCTGCGTGTGGTGGCAGGCCTTTCTCACCCTAGTGCTGGGGAGAGGCAGCCAGGGAGATGCCTAGGGCTCACTGGCCAGCCAACCCTACTGAATGAAGGAGCTCCAGACCAAACGAGAAACCCTGTCTCCGAAAATAAGGCTGATGTCACCTAAGATAACACTGGCGATTAATCCCTGGCCTTCACATAGGGGCAGGGGCATAAAGTTGAATTGGTAAGGAGAGAGAGAGAACATTACCTTGGGTGGGTTGGGAGTTAGGGGAGGAGCTGGGAGGAGTCACCCCACTTGCCTTGGCTCTTCCTATCTACTGTGCCCCATCTTGCTCTCAGTTCCCTGGCTCCTTCCCCAGCTCCCGGCGCTGGCTTCTGGTCCTTCTCCTTATTTAAGGGACACATTCAGGAGCTCATTGTACAGGGGCTTCCTTCAGTGCAAGGGTGTGCAGGGGTCTCAAGCCAACCACGCTGGCAACAGTTAGAAGCACGCCCCATTTTACCACTGTCTTCTGTGTGTCCTGCCTGCTGCCAACATTGTGAGCTTAGCGGAGACAGGCAGACACCACACTCAGCTAGACTCCGCCAGAGCCAGGAATTACACCCTGCCTTCTGAAGCTGCCCTTTCTCCCCCACTGTTCCACAGCTACCCTAATTAGAGCCAAGTTAATGACCGACCCGCCCTTCTTTTTATTGTGTTAAACTCTGACCAGCCGTTTTCAATCTTCCACCCTTAAATTTACCCAGCTGGCTGAGAAGTCTCTGGGGTCCTTGCCAAGCGAGGTGTCACAATCAAGGAAATCTTAATGCGTGTTGCCTTAGTTCAAAGGTCAGTGGAGACAAAAGCCAGCCCAACACAGCAGGGTACAGGGTGCCAGGTACCAGGAGAAACAGGGTCCCGGTGAGTATCACCTTCTTCCATCCCTCATCTTCGAGCAATAGTAAACCACTCTTTTAACTGTAAGACCAAACACAAAAGGCCCTACAAACATGAACAAATGCACACACAGCTGGGCAGAGTGAAGTTAAGGAAAGAAGTCTATTGGCGCCCCCTTGTGGGAGAATTTAGCACTGCATGACCACAGGGCCCATCCCTGTTCTTTAGCGCAGCTGCACAAAACAGGGTGCTGCCTGTTCTCATGAACGCTCTCCTTACTTCCAGAGCCATATCTGGCCGATTGTCGTCCCCTTCTACAGCAGCTCCATAAGGCACCTCTATGCCCTTACATGGTGTTTTCTTCTCAACCTGAAAGTGGTCCAATTCTTGTGGACCAGATCCTTCATTACCATTGCCCTTGGAATAAGCCTAACTCTCAAGTGCTACGTATCACTTGCTCTGGTTCAGTCTCAGAGTCTTTGAACCCGTGGCTCCCTATACCAGGATGCTCTTGGTTTTATACAAGGCTCCACTCTTTTATTCTCCAGGAATAGGCTTCTGTTGCCTATCTGTCGGGGAAGAGAATTATAGAGACCCTTATAGTCAGTAGATCCTGGCTACCCACCCTCCCGATGCATAGCCCAGCCCTTAGCTGTCTGTAAGGTGGGTGTAGTTGCCTGCCCCAAAATGGTTTCATAAACTCAGGCTGGACACAAAGAACTGGTTTGATACAGAGCCTCTTCTATCCAGCAACTAAAGTCCAGAATATACGGAGTGCCAGGGAGTTACTCATTCACTTCCTCAGCCATGAGCCTAAGAGGAACTCAGACCTGTTGCCTGAACCTTGCTCCTCCTGCTCTGTCGCCCAGCCCTGAGCCACAGAGTTCAGTCACACCCTGCCCCACCCTGGCAGCCACCACCACCTCCATGTCCTCTCCCAGACCCACCCAGGGGCCACTAACAGTCTCTCTGCTGGCCACACGCTGATGGAAAAACTAGGTTATCAGGCCTCATGAGGTGGAGTCGTTTCTGAAGGCTTCTGGGAAGAAGAGAGTGATGTGGAGGTCACTGAGGCTCCCGGAAATCCAGAGACATTGTATGGTGAGACCTACGGGGTCTCTGCTGAGACCTATGGGGCAGCCAGTTTCCATATTTTGATTCCTGTGATGAGAGAGAATTAGAAAAGTTGTGATGATCTCTCCGATTTGATAGACTTCCAATCAATCAATTCTTATTAAAATACAATGTTCACAAGAGGCATCTGCTCTGTCAGAGAAGCAGCAGCAGAGGTGCAGTCGGGGGTTTCCCTCAGTTGCAGGCTGGCAGGGCATCCCTGGCTTACTTTGTATCGTACGTCCTGTGCTCCACCCCAAAGACTAACAGCATCAGCAGTGTGTGGATTGGCTTCATCCCTTCTTGGCCTTGGAGATTTGCACTCGAAAACCATTCTCCAAGGTTTTGGAGAGTCCCAGAAAGAGAATGGGACAGTTCAGAAGATCAAGGAGAGGGCCGCCTGCTCTTGCTGCTCCTGCCCGCCACAGATGGCCTGTGGTTAAGGACGACTTGATTTTTAGCATCATTGACTGCCATCTAGTGTTCAAATGTTGTAAAGTCACCATTTCTTTTTTGAAAAAATTATTTTAAAAAGAAAATATTTTTCATTTTACATATCAATCCCAATTCCCACTCCCTCCCCTCCTCCCCTTCGCTCCACATAAACATCACCGCACCCTCATCTTCTCATCAGAGAGGGTAAGGCACAGCGCTTTGGGGAAGGTCCAAGGCCTTCCCTACTATATATGGGCTGAGCAAGATACCATCCAAAGAGAATAGGTTTTCAAAAAAGCCAGTACAAGCAGTAGGGATAAATCCTGGTGCCACTTCCAGTGGCCCTGCAGTCTGCCCCTGCCATGCAACTAACTGTCACTCACATTCAGAGGAGCTAGTTTGCTCCTATGTTGGTTGTTTACTTCCCTGACCAGCTGGAGTTGGTGAGCTCCCATTAGCTCAGGTAAACTGTTTCCGTAGGTGTACCCAGTATGGCCTTGACCACTTTGCTCATACTCTCACTCCTCCCACACTTCAACTGGACTTTGGGAGCTCAGTCCAGTGCTCCCATGCAGGTCTCTGCCTCTGTTTCCATCAGTTGCTGAATGAAGGTTCTATGGTGATATTTAAGATATTCATCACTCTGACTACAAGGCAAGGTCAGTTCAGTCATCCTCTCCTCTATTGCTTAGGATCTTAGCTGGGGTCATCCTTGTGGATTCCTGGGAATTTCTCTAGTGCCAGGTTTCTTGCAAACTCTATAATAGCTCCCTCAATCAAGATATCTCTTTCCTTGCTCTCATCTCTGTCCTTTCTCCATCTCAACTATCCTTCAACTTCTCCTTCCCACTCCCCTTCTCCCCTTGTCTTGCACTTCTGTCTATACTTTCCCCTACCCCCATGCTCCCAATCTTGTCTGTTTTCCTTTCCAGGTGGATCTCTGAATGCTTTTCTTAGGGTTCACCTTGTTACTTAGCTTCTCTAAGATCATGAACTATAGGCTCAATATTCTTTGTCTACAGATAGTATTCACCTATGAGTGAGTACATACCATGCTCATCTTTCTGGGTCTGGGATACCTCACTCAGAATGGTTTTTTTCTAGTCCCATCCATTTGCATTCAAAATCCAAGATGCCATTGTTTTTACTGCTGAGTAGTACTCAAATGTGTAAATGTGTCACCTTTTCTTTAGTCATTTTTCAGTTGAGGGGCATCTTCATCTTGGAGATGCGGGGATGGTTCAACATATGAAAAATCTATCAATGTAATCCATCATATAAATAAACTGAAAGAAAAAAACCCTTATGATCATTTCACTAGATGCTGAAAAAGCATTTAACAACACCTAGCATTCCTTCATGATAAAGGTCTTGAAGAGATCAGCAGTACAAAGTTTATATCTAAATATAAGAAAAGCAATATACAGCAAGCCAACAGACAACATAAAATTAAAGGGGGAGAAACTCAAAGCAATCCTACTAAAATCAGGAAGAAGACAAGGCTGCCCACTCTCTCCATATCTAGTCAACATAGTTCTTGAAGTTCTGAGTAGAACAATAAGACACCATAAGGAGATCAAGGGGATTCAAATTGGAAAGAAAGAAGTCAAACTTTCATTATTTGCAGATGATATAATAGTATACATTAGTAATCCCCAAAACTGTACTAGGGAGCTGCTACAGCTGATAAATACCTTCAGTAATGTGGCAGAATACAAGATTAACTCAATAAATCAGTAGCCCTCCTATACACAAATGATAAAGAAGCTGAGAGGGAAATCAGAGAAACATCACCTTTCATAATAGCCACAAATCGCATAAAATATCTTGGGGGTAACCCTAACCAAAGAAGCAAAAGATCTATTTGACAAGAACTTTAAGGCTTTGAAGAAAGACATTGAAGAAGATATCAGAAAATGGAAAGATCTCCCATGCTCTTGGATAGGTAGAATCAACATAATAAAAATGTTAATCTATACCAAAAAGAATCTATAGATTAATTGCAAGCCCCATCAAAATCTCAACACAATTCTGCACAGTCCTTGAAAGAACAATAATCAACTTCAAATGGAAAAACAAAAAAAACCTAGGACAGCTAAAACAACTATGCACAATAAAGGAACTTTCAGAGGCATGGTGATCCCTGATATCAAGTTCTATTACAGAGCTACAATAATGAAAACAGTTTGGTATTGGCATAAAAACAGACACATGGACCAGTGGAATTGAATCAAGGACCTGGATATTAATCCACAACCCTAAGAACACCTGATTTTTGACAAAGAATCTAAAACTATAGAATGGAAAAAAAAAAGAATCTTTAACAAATGGTGCTGGCATAAGTGGATGTCCACATGTAGAAGAATGCAAATAGATCCATATCTATCCTGATGCATAAAACTCAAGTTCAAATCTATTAAAGACTTGAATATAAAACCGACCACACTGAACGTGACAGAAGAAAAAGTGGGAAGTAACCTTCAAAGGACACAGGAGACCACTTCCTGAATATAACTCCAGTAGCACAGACACAGAGAGCAACAATAAATAAATGGGACCTCCTAAAACTGAGAAAATTCTGTAAAACAAAGGACACATTTCATTTTTTTCCTGGATTTTTTTATTTTTTATTGAAGAAATTTTCGCCTCCTCCCCACCTCCCATTTCCCTCTCCCACCCCCCCACTCCTCAGATTTATATTGAGGTCTTTAATCCATTTGGACCTGAGTTTTGTGCATGGTGATAGATATGGATCTATTTTCATTCTTCTACATATTGAAATCCAGTTATGCCAGCACCATTTGTTGAAGATGCTTTCTTTCTTCCATTGTATAATTTTAACTCCATTGTCAAAAATCAGGTGTTCATAGTTTTGTGGTCTTTGATTTGATTCCATTCGTCAACATCTCTGTTTTTATGCCAATACCAAGCTGTTTTCATTACTGTAGCTCTTTAATAGAGTTTGAAGTCAGGGATGGTAATGCCTCCAGAAGTTCCTTTATTGTATAAGATTGTTTTGGCTATCCTGGTTTTTTGTTTTTCCATATAAAGTTGATTATTGTTCTCTTGAGGTCTGTGAAGAATTTTGTTGGGATTTTGATGGGGATTGCTTTGAATCTATAGATTGCCTTATGTAGAATTGCCATTTTTACTATGTTGATCCTCCCAATCCCAGAGAATGGAGATCCTTCCATTTTCTGGTGTTCTCTTCAATTTCTTTCTTCAAAGCCTTAAAGTTCCTGTCAAATAGATCCTTTGCTTCCTTGGTTAGAGTTACCCCAAGATAAAAATATCTATTATGTTATTTGTGGCTATCATGAAAGGTGATGTTTCTCTGATTTCCCTCACTGTTTCTTTATCCTTTGTGTATAGGAGGGCAACTGTTTTTTTTTTTTTTTTTTGAGTTGATCTTGTATCCTACCATATTACTAAAACTAAAGGTGTTTATCAGTTGTAGAAGTTCTTTGGTAGAGTTTTTGGGGTCACTGATGTACAATATCATATCATCTGCAAATAACAAAAGTTTGACTTCTTCCTTTCCAGTTCGAATCCCCTTGATCTCCTTATGTTGTCTTATTGCTATTGGTAGAACTTCAAGCACTATATTGAAGAGGTATGGAGGGAGTGAACAGCCTTGTCTTGTTCTTGATTTTAGAGGAATGGCTTTGAGTTTCTCTCTATTTAATTTGATGTTAGCTGTCGGCTTGCTGTATATAGCTTTTATTATATTTAGGTATGAACCCCGTATCCCTAATCTCTCCAAGACCTTTCATAAAGGGGTGTTGAATTTTGTCAAATGCTTTTTCCACATCTAATGAAATGATCATATGGTTTTTTCTTTCAGTTTATTTATATGATGGATTACATTGATAGATTTGCATATGTTGAACCAGCCCTGCAACTCTGGGATGAAGCCTACTTGATAATAATGGATGATTTTTTTGATGTGTTCTTGGATTCGGTTTGCCAGTATTTTATTGAGAATTTTTGTGTCGATGTTCATGAGTGAGATTGGCCTGTAATTTTCTTTCTTGGTTGAGTCTTTCCGTGGTTTTGGTATCAGGGTAACTGTAGCTTCATAAAAGGAATTTGGCAATGACTCTTCTGTTTCTATATTGTGAAATACATTAAGGAGTATAGGTATTAGGTCTTCTTGGAAGTTCTGGTAGAATTCTGCATTGAAACCATCTGGTCCTGGGCTTTTTTTGGTAGGGAAGTTTTTGATAACAACTTCTAATTCTTCACGACTAACATGTCTATTTAGATTGTTCACCTGGTCCTGGTTTAACTTTAGTATATGGTACTTATCTAAAAAAATATCCATTTCTTTTACATTTTCTAGTTTTGTGGCATACAGGCTTTTGTAGTAATATCTAAAGATTCTCTGAATTTCCTCTGTGTCTGAGGTTATGTCCCCCTTTTCATTTCTGATCTTATTAATTTGTGTATTCTCTCTCTGCCGTTTGATTAGTTTGGATAGGGGTTTGTCGATCTTGTTGATTTTCTCCAAGAACCAACTTTTTGTTTCATTGATTTTTTGGATTGTTTTCTGTGTTCCTATTTTGTTGATTTTAGCCCTCAGCTTGATTATTTCCAGTCTTCTACTCCTCCTGGGTGAGTCTGCTTCTGTTTTTTTCTAGAGCTTTCAGGTGGGCTGTTAAGTCTCTAATGTGTTCTTTCTCCTTTTTCTTTATGTAGGCACTTAGTGCTCTGAACTTTCCTCTCAGGACTGCTTTCATAGTGTCACATAGGTTTGAGTATGTTGTGTCTTTATTTTCATTAAATTCAAGGAAGATTTTAATTTATTTCTTTATTTCTTCCTTGACCCAAGGGTGGTTCAGTAGTTGACTATTCAGTTTCCATGATTTTGTAGGCTTTCTGGGGGTAGAATTGTTGTTGAATTCTAACTTTATTCCATGGTGATCTGATAGTACACAGGTGGTTACCACAATTTCTTTGTATCTATGGATGTTTGTTTTGTTACCAATTATGTGATCAATTTTTGAGAAGGTTCCATGAGATGCTGGGAAGAAGGTATATTCTTTTCTGTTTGGGTGGAATGTTATATAGATGTCTGTTAAGTCCATTTGGTTCATTATATCTGTTAGTTCTCTTATTTCTGTTAAGTTTCTGTCTGGTTGACCTGTTCATTGGTGAGGGAGGAGTGTTGAAATCTCCTACTATAAGTGTGTGCGGTTTGATGTATACTTTGAGTTCTGGTAATGTTTCTTTTACATATGTGGGTGCTTTTCTAGTAGGGGTGTAGATATTCAAGATTGAGACTTCCTCCTGATGAGTTGTTCCTGTCATGAGAATAAAGTATCCTTCTCCATCTTTTCTGATTTATTTTAATTTGAAGTCAATTTAATTTAGAAATTAGTGGCTCAGTTAGTAAGCTGCTTGCCATGTAAGTATGAGGAACTGAGCACAAACTAGCACACAATCATAAGGCTGAACATGGAAGCCTAGCACACAATCATAAGGCTGAACACTTAGAATTCCAGAACTGGGGAGATGGAGATAGGTGGATCAGCCAGTCTAGTCCAATCAGTAAGGTCTACATTCAGTGGAAGATTTTTTGTCAAAAAACAAGGTGGACACCAAAAAGTCATATAATAGAGTGGACAGGGGGTTAGAGGGAGTGGTAGGAGGAGAGGGAGGGGGAAAACTGTGGTTATGTAAAATGAATAAAAAATTTTAAATAAAAAATAAGGAGAGCAGTTAGTTAAAACATGAGCTGTCAGTTTCTTGAATTCACATGCTTCTCCATACATGCATGAATATGTGTGAGAACACACATACAGAAATGGGATGGGGAGGGAGGGAGGCTGACAAGAAGGAGGAGGATCTGGCAGTAGATAGTATTTAATTTTTGAGTATTATATGATGATAGCTTTTTCCATTTTCTTTAGCAAACAGAGCCGAGTTTTCTCCATCTGCCTTTCAGCTTCAGTCTTTTTAATTGACCACCCTGCATTTTTTTTCAGTTTTACAAATTAGTACATGTTAAACCCTGGGCTTCCCATTTGGAGATACTTTGGGAATGATCAGCTGTCCCTAAACAAAAGTGACTGTTATCATTGGCTGTATTTAACCATGAACATAAAGTTAACAAAGCGAGAAGCCTAGGCTGCAACTGTCCTGTTCTAAATCTAGCTTTCCATAAACTTTCTTTAACCTATCAAAGTATCAGAAGTGAAAATTCAAATCAGCCCACCCTCTAAATAAAATCAATAAATTCATATGACACATATTTAATCATGACTTCAAATGAACAGAAGATGTGGCATATTTTAGGATATGTCTAAGTAATCTGCTAAATTCTAATAAATCCAATTAAAATATGTTATTACTATAATTGGATCCAATTAATTTCTTCATCCTATATTATAGTCATTTATTATGAATGGAATGTAGATTTTCTTAACTGTCATTTCTTATTCATGACAGTATCTCATATTATCTGGATGACCTAGGTTCTCCACTAAAGCATTTAAGTTACCAGTTCACTGTAATTGTAGAGATTAATCACTTTTTAAACAATGATATCTGAAGAATAACAAAGATTCAATAACTATTTACATATTTAATTTTGAATGCAAAGCCTACATCAGTATACTAACTGATACCATAAAATATTTATCAATTTTGAACATTATATTCCTTAAAAATATGAAGAATAAAATTTGAAATAGAGCCCTTTTGTGGTTTTCCCATGGAGTCAAGAGATGACTAGCAAGAAAGTTAAAAACTAGTCTGAGTTTACATGAAATAGTTAATGGTCTTAAATAATTAGTCATCATATTATCATTTTGCTCCCAATAATTAAAATTCTCACTGTAACAGTTGCTATGGCAGCTCAACATCACTAAACAATAAACCCTTTAAGTTCTGCCATAAAGGATGCTGCAGGCTTGAAGTCTTTATTTAGGGAATATGGGAGCAAATATATAATTTTCCAGTTTACAAATTTTTAATCAATACTTGTAGTTGCTTTGCAAACTATAGCAATATTTTTACTCCCAGAGTCCAAGAGGACTAGTATTTTCCTTGGCTTTCATTTCCTCATCCCTTTAATAAATGAAAACATCTCGATAAAAACCATTTCAACAGGGCTCACCTCAGGCAGATTGGCTCCAGCTATAAATAGTAAAATCTGCCATCTGCCTTTCTATTCTTGTGCTGAATGCAGTGCTGGCATTGTGTTCACACTTCACTGGTGCCAGGCCTGATGCTGTATAGCCAGCAGCAACAGAAAATAATAGTGCAAGACAGAGATAATGAGGTGAAGAGCAGAAATGGTAGGACTATAATTAACTGCTGCCTTGCTATTCACCACAATAAAAGCATACACAATGGTACTGAGAATCTACGTCTCATACACAGATATGAAATCAAAGTGTTAAAGCTCACTGATTTTACATCAGTGAAGATTAATTGACATGTAATAAACCTAAGCACAATTAGTAGGAATATATTGGTCATGTTAGAAAAAGATGCAATAGATACAGCATGTATTCATTATTCTGTGCTATTTGGCAAAGCATTTCTTTATATAATCATGAGTATTTTTATTTTTCTGTTCTGTTTTAAAAATATATGCTTGCTGTAACACTTCTATAATCAGCAATGGTAAAAATGCCCTTCTGCTACACTTGACCTCACATTCTTTTAGTTCTAAAACTCCAAGGAAAATTTAATTCACATACAGTTCACATTATTCCTTAGGCTACTGTAATGTTCAGACCTTTCCCCTACCCCCAGTTGTTCTATTACATACATCTCATTTATTTAAGGAAGAGTGACTATCAAAGCTGTTAGTCATACTTTGGAACTGGGGAGGAAGGCATAGAAGGTGACTACCATGGGAGTCTATTTCTGTATCAGTGGCTACTGGAGCTGCTTATTTACATAACAGATCACCAGCTGCAGTGGCTCTGTTCACTCCTGGAGGAATGCCTTCATACAGGGCACAATATGAACGGCTTCTCCTTCAGCACTGCTATAGCTAAATGTGTACTTAATGGCAAGGTTAAGAGGAAAACAGACTATGTAGAGAGTTCTATGCTAAGATTGCCAACCCTGGACACATATCAAAAACACCTGCCAAGTTATTTAACTGTTAAACCAGAATCTCAAGTCCTGGTATTATTTTGTGTTTTGGTTGTGTAATGTGGGTTTTGTTATTGTTTATTTTTAACTTCTCTGTGTAATGCCAATGAACAAACAGAGTTGAAACCACAAATCTAATAATTTTTAGGATATAGTCTTCCAAGACAAAGACACATTAAACTTCTGCATCCACTGAAAACTAAAATATTTTATGTGACAGTTTTATAAAAAAAAAGAATATAGGTAATACTCAACTGATAAATGTCACAAGGAATCAATATACAGAATTGGGTTATATAAAATGATATCTAAAATAATGTCACCTTTGTAAAATTATGAAGCAATGCAAAATACAGACTTTGGCAATAATATATTGATGACCATGTACATCAAATGATGACTGTGAAATATACTCTGGGAGTGAATGCCACCACTTTTCTAGAAAAAGAGATTTGCTAACCCAGTGTAGTATGTGCAGTGCCCATGGAAGAAAAAACTATAGCCAAATAATACTCCCAACAGTGGTAGCTAATTTCTCACAGCATTTTATTTTTTTATTTTTATTTTTTATTTATTTATTTATTAAAGATTTCTGTCTCTTCCCCACCGCCGCCTCCCCTTTCCCTCCCCCTCCCCCAAATCAAGTCCCCCTCCC
>NW_026068084.1:3700846-3709406 GCF_014885135.2 Alexandromys fortis
GTTATGTAAAATGAATAAAAAATTTTAAATAAAAAATGAGGAGAGCAAAAAAAATTTAGAAATTAGTATAGCCACACTCGCTTGTTTCTTTGGACCATTTGATTGGAAAGGCTTTTCTGAACCCTTTATTCTGAGGTAGTATCTGTCTTTGAGTTTGAGGTGTGTTTCTTGTAAACAGCAGAATGTTGGATTCTGTTTTCATATCCATTCTCTTAACCTGTGCCTTTTTATAGGTGAATTGAGTCCATTGTTAGTAAGTGATATTAATGACCAGTGGTTGCCAACTCTGTTTATTTTTTCTGGTGGTAGTGTTTGTGTGTTTCCCTTCTTTGAGTTGTACTGGTTGAGGATTGTTAGATGCTTGTGTTATTATGGGTGTTGTTGACTTCCTTGGGTTGTGGTTTTTCTTCTAGTATTTTCTTTAAGGCTTGGTTTGTGATTAAGTATTGTTTAAATCTGTTTTTGTCCTGGAATATCTTGTTTTCTTTATCGATAGTGAATGCAAGCTTTGCTGGATATAGTAGTCTGGGTTTATATCCATAGTCTCTTAGTGTCTCCAGCACATCTATCCAAGACCTTCTGGCTTTCATGGTTTCCATTGAGAAGTCAGGTATAATTCTGATAGGTTTCCCTATATATGTTACCTGGCCTTTGTCCCTTGCCACTCTTAATATTTGTTCTTTATTCTGTAAGTTTTGTGTTTTGATTATTATATGGCAAGGGGGATGCTTTTTTTTTTTGATCCAGTCTATTTGGTGTTTTCTATGCTTCTTATACCTTCATAGGAATATCTTTCTTTAGGTTGGGAAAGTTTTCTTCTACAATTTTGATGACTATATTTTCTGGGCCTTTGAGCTGTAATTCTTCTCCTTCTTCTACCCCTATTATCCTTAGGTTTGGTCTTTTCCTTTTGTCCCAGATTTCCTGGATGTTTGTGCTAAGAATTTGTTGGATTTGTTATTTTCTTTAATCAATGAATTTATTTCCTCTATAGTATCTTCTGTGTTGAGATTCTTTCTTCTATCTCTTGTATTCTGTTGGTTATGCTTGTCTCTGTAGTTCCTGATTGATTACCCAGATTTTCCTTATCCAGCCTTCCCTCGGTTTCTGCTTTCTTCATTGCCTCCATTTCATTTTTCAAGTCTTGAACTGTTTCCATTACCTGTTTGATTGCTTTATTGTGGTTTTCTTGGGTATCTTTGAGAGATTTATTCATTTCTCCTACCTTTTTGTTTGTCTTCTCCATTTTTTTAAAGGAGTTTTTCCATATCCTGTTTAAGGTTCTCTGTTATTTTCATAATTTTACATTCAATGTCGATTTCTTCTACTTCTTCTGGAGTAGGGTGTTCAAGTCTTCTTGCTGCGTGATCCCTGGATTCTAGTGTTGTCATGTTGCCTTTCAGGTTGTTGGAGGAATTTTTGCATTGGTGCCTTCCCATCTCTTCCTTCAAATTCAGCCAGGAGAGTCTTGATGTATTGGTCCAATCTCTGATGTGACTGACTGTGTACTTGGGGAATTTTCTTGCTCTGCCTCTTTTAGGGCCCCTTGGCACTGGAGCCGTTTGTGCTGATGGATCTAAGGATCCCACAGATGGAAAGGAGTGCCCTCTGCCTGGATCTCCTCAGCGCAGAAGCAGGAACTGTTCCTGGGCCAAGGACCTCACAGACAATAGGTCAGGCTTGGGGGAGGCAGGGTCGTGTTGAAACAAGAAGCCCCTGCAGCAGGAGCTGGAGGGGCCCTGTGCTCTGTTCCCAGACCGTCCTTCCCGCCCGTCTGGATGGATCTCCTCCTTGAATGGGTTCTTGCACTGGCATCTTCCCATCTTTTCCTCCAACTGGTGCAGCAGGTATCTGTGCCTCTGGGGGATTGCTGGGGGAGGATGATGGGTTCCTGGGTTTGTGGGGGTGGAGTGGGATTTGTAGATTACAGAGTCCTATAAGGATGGCGGAGAGGCCTGCCCACAGGAATCTCATTTGCTGAGTGGCTAGAAAGGCTGTAATGGTTGGTTGAGGGTCATAGGATGTGTCCTGGTGTCTAGAACTCAGATGGGGCTGTTCAGCCTGAAGACCTCTTTCTCTAGTTGTTGTAGGTGGTGTCTGTCTCGCTTTCCTTTTTAAAAGACAGGTTCCTACTGTGTAACCAAAGTTGACCTTGAACTCATGACAATCCAGGTGCATTTTTGATCCATTTATGTTATTTTTTAAATTATGGCGTTGGCATTTTTCTTATACAGAAAATGGGATTAGTATTTTCTAATGAGAACCGTAACTTGCATATCCATCTTACAGCTGTATAATATTAATAAAACTTAATTATCTCTATTATTTACCTCATGTTTGTAGTTACCTAACAAGTTGTTTCCATTTACTTTTAGTCTTTCCATTTTAGATCAATATGTAATAAGCAGCACATGATTATATTTTAACCCCAAATTTGCTGATCTTTCTCCTTTTATTTTTTTGAATGCATTTTTATTCTTGTTTTATTTTTCGAGTGCAGTTTTTAACACAATAAATTTAGGTAATCTCATCTTGAATTTTTCCTATACTAAGGTAATTTCGCTAATTTTAATCTCTTAATTTTTTTTTGGTTCCTTTTCTGTTTTCACTAGGGCAAAGCTGGGAAAATGGCTCCGTCTTCTAAACTCACAGGACTTTGGCACACTCTGGCATAGCCTTCCCCTCCGTTCATTTAATATCTATACTGACTGGAGTTCGTTCAGTTCAGGCAGTTGAGATGTGGGCTGGGGGAATTCAGGAGTGGAAGAGTTGGACAGACAGTGCTTTCTTTGTTCTAGGTGGATCTTTACATTTTTAAAATAACAACCATCACGTACATCCGTTTTCACATACTTACTTATTATATGCCAGTGTGTGCCAGGTTGTTCTAAGCCCTGTGGATTAGAGGTGAATGTGTCAGCTGTCAGTTACCAATAGTTCCTCTGCTGCTGCTGGTGGCGGTGGGGACTTTGTACTTCCCTCCCTTCTCCATGCTGGGGTTTTTGTCCTGCTGGGGCTTGCAGAGCCTTTGCATGCTGTCAAAACTGCTATGAGTGCATATAGACAACTGCTTCCCTGTGTCTAGAAAACATTGTTTCCGTTCAGTCATGCACTGCTCTGGTTCTTAAAACCTTTCTGCCTTCTCCCTACACTGCTCCCGAGCCTCCTTTTAAGAGGATGGTTCTTGGTAGGTCAAGCCTGTTCCACAGGATGCACAGGTATATGGATATATGGGCAGCATAAATTGGACTTGATGGGTTAAAAAAAAAGAGGTCACAAAATTGGGTGGGTAGGGAAGGGGGTAGAGCTAGGAGGAGTTGAGATCAAAATGCGCTGTATGAAATTCTAAGAATTAATAAACCAAATAAAAGCTAGAACAACAACGCAAAGTAAACATGATACATTAAAATCCAAGTGCCTGCCATCTTTACATCCACTAAATACAAATCTGCAAACAAACATAGGAAATAGCTTGGTTTAGTTAAATAAAAATCCAGTTAATTTTCCTGTGTGGTAAGTTTATATTAAATTCAAATGTCTCCATATCTGCACTTTCAACATGGCCAGAGCTTCCTTCTCCTGCCAGATCACTGATGAGCTGGAGAGCCGCATTTATCAGTTCCTTTCCTGTGTGTCTTCTTTTCTGGTTCTTCACTATCTCCTAACCCTTTGTTTATGGTACAGGCTGGAACAAATGCTATTACCTTCAGGGACTGCATGTCCACCTAAGGCCACACCTGCTTCCTCCTCCTTTTCCTTCTCTTCCTTCTCCTTCCTCTTCCTTTTTCTCTTCTTTTTTTCCTGGGTTTTGAGACAGAAACTCTCTGTGTAGTCCTGGCTGTGCTGGAACTCACTATGCATATGATGTGACTGTCCTCGAGTTCACTGAGCTTCTCCTGCCTTTGTCTTCCAAGGGCTGGGATTACATCACCTCACTTGGTCCTGCATGATGCTTCTGATGCAGCTCAAGAGTCATATCAGACATCATGTATGTCTTAGTCTGCACTCCCTCCCTGTTGCTCAGCACCTCAGAAGGGGAAGATCACAGCTTCCTGTTTAAGGAGGTTAATCTAGATTGGCAGTGGGCATTTAATTTCATCTCTACTGCATGGCTGACTTTCCTGCCTATGATTCTTTGCAAGCAAGGTCCAGTCGTACTGTACAGAATCCCACTAAGTTAGCACAGGAGACCATCCTGTGCATGGTGTTGGTCTTTCCCCTCTCTGGCCTGCCAAGATCATGGGATGTCTGCTGAGGAAAGCTGCAGGCATGGGGTATATCTGGTCCTCTCCTACTTCTTCCTTTTTTTTTTTGGGATGTCATCACACAGTATCTCTTGTAATCTTTATCTGACAAGTTTTCCTGTCCTGTGACAGCAGTTGTATCAACCATGTTACTTACTTTTCTGTTGGTTCCTTTAGGCAGTGGAAGTCGACATGACAGATCTTTTTGATATCTCTCCATGTGCCATGCAAGGACACTCTGGGGAGCAGGCTTTCAGAGTCATAGACACTCCAGTGAGTACTTGAGAGTCTCTGTTTTGGACACATATATATGGCTTCAGTGTTTCCTAATTAGTTTGGAGGATTTTCTTACCTTTGTTTGGTGGTTCAGCTGACCTGAAAGCAGTTAAGATAATAATTGCCCTCGTGAGTTATGAGCTAGGACTTACCAAACAAACACCCACTCCAGCATCTCTGCAAGTGCCTCACTCACAGCCTCACCACCCCCTCCACCCACTTTGAGCTTGGCAAATACTAGGGTGCAGGACCATTTCCTCTTTTTGAAAATCCTTTATCAGAAGGCTAAAGCACTGTAGAAGAAGTATACATTTATTTCTCTACAGTACTTGATAACACTAATAGATGTGTGTGTGTGTGTGTGTGTGTGTGTGTGCGTGTGTGTGTGATGTGCTTGCACATGTTCATACATGTTTGTGGATACATGTTCCTATGTGTGTGTACATGCATGGCCATTGATTGATTCTGGGTACCTTCTTCTATTGCTGTTTATTTTATTCTTCTTAAAACAGAGCCTCCCACTGAATCCAGGGATCACTTATTTGGCAAGATTAGCTGGCTAGCAGGCCCAGGAACTCTGTCTTCATGGTTCTAGCACAGGAATTACAGATATTCTCTGCTGTGCCCAGATTTTTTATACAACATGGTTTATAGGGAGCAAGCTTAGATTCTCATGCTTTCATAGGAAGAATGTTACCAACTGAACCATCTCTGTATCCCCAATGTTTTTGATAGGATTCTCTTTATACTCCTTATACTTTCTATTTTGATTATGCTAAAAAATAATTGGTTACATAATACTAGTTTCCTTTAATTTGATAGGACTATTGAATAAATAATTTAATGAATAAATATGGCATCTGCTTTCTTTCTAAAATTTTTTATTTATTTTTATTTTATGTGTGAATGTTGGCCTTCAAATGTGCATGTGCACCATGTGTATGCCTGGTACCTGAAGAGGCCAGAGATCCCTAGAATTAGGGTTTGCAGATGACTGTGAACCACACATGGTTATTGGGAACTGAATCTAGGTTCTTTGCAAGAGCAAATACCCATAACTTCTGAGAGATTTCCCCAGCCCCATGCTTCTGCCTCTTAAAGAGAAGCCTGCATGAAATTTTCATTCAGAAATTTGAGTCCCATTTTACATTTATCTCTTTCATTATCTACAAGTTTGGAAAGTATGGAATTTTGTAACCAGATAAACTAAAGTCCATGCATAGCTAGTTTCTGAGGTAGTTCTGATGTGGGATGTTCTTCTGTATATGTGTTGCTTTTATTGGCTAATGAATAAAGTTTTGCTTTGGCCTCTGGTCAAATATGTATGTATTTCCCTCTCTATATATATTTATATCTATCTATCTATCTATCTATCTATCTATCTATCTATCTATCTATCTAGAGAGAAAAGAATAGGCAGAGTCAGAGAGATACCATGTAGCTGCCGAAGGAGAAGGATGCCAGAAATTTACCAGTAGACCATAACCTCGTGGCAATACACAGATTAATAGAAATGGGTTAATTTAAGATATAAGAATTAGTTAAAGGAATATCTTTCTTTATGTTGGACTACTGAGACCTCAAGAACAATGGCAATGGGTTTTTGATCCTACTGTACCTATTGGTTTCATGGGAGCCTAGGCAGTTTGGATGCTCACCTTACTAGGCCTGGATGGAGGTGGGTGGTCCTTGGACTTCCCACAGGGCAGGGAACCCTGATTGCTCTTTGGGCTGACGAGGGAGGGGGACTTGATTGGGGGAGGGGGAGAGAAAGGGGAGGCGGCGGTGAGGAAGAGACAGAAATCTTTAATAAATAAATTAAAAAAATAAAATCCAGTGGGTTTGGGGAGAGGGAAGGCGAGGCTCGGATGATGGGCAAACACCAGAAGGATTAATTCTACAAACTCACCTTTGAGATCAGATAAAGGCAGTTTAACTTAAAAAAAAGAGTTAGTTAATAAGAAGCCTGAGCTAATAGGCTAAACAGTGTCATAAGTAATATAGTTTTTGTGTGATTATTTGGGTCTGGGCAACCAGGAAATAAATGAGCTGTCTCCATTTACAAAATGGCACCAATGTGGGCCAAATATATCCACATAAAACCTGGGAGAGCTTGGGAAGGAATTATAGACACAAAAGATCAGAACTAAATATGTTTTTTTGGAAGCTGCATTTTTCATATAGGCTCTGTTTGCTGACAACAAACAAAAGCACAGATACTTTAAGAGAAGGCTTGCTGGCTCAGCATTAACAGCAAAAAGTGCATGACTTCTTTAAGAGATGGAGATTCTGGCTCTTTGAAGAGGTCCTGTCTGAAATGGGGTTTGTGAGCAGAGTGGTACAAATTGCTTAATAGCAACATAGACCCACTGCAACTCTGGAACTGGGGCAGTGAGCATGGCTCACAGAGGCAATGAACATACTTCTGTCATGTTGGACAGGGTGGAGCCAACAGGCATTAATCCTAGTTATGCCCACTTACCATTTTTTTTTAAAAAAGCACTCCTTGTCAGAAAAGGATTACAGATATATAAAATGATATATTCATATGGAAAAGACCTCTGAATGGGTCACAATGTTGGATAAATGCACGTGAGCTTGAGAGAGAGAGAGAGAGAGAGAGAGAGAGAGAGAGAGAGAGAAGAGTGAAGACAGTCACAGATTAAAGGAGTAAAGATAATAAAATAAATATTAAAAAGTAATAGAGTAAAAAATAAGCTGCATAAAGATGAATATATACAAAGCCTGGATTATGCATATTATTGTGTTTTCTTTTAATTTTTTGACTACAGAGAAACATTTTAGTGTATAGGCTGCTAAGCTGAACTGACATATATATTTTAAAGGTATCTTGACTCCAAAGTTTGAGTCTAAGGCTATGTTACTGTGGAAAAGAGGTTCTGCTTTTGTTTCCATAGAAGATGAAAACCTGTGCATTACTTCCAGGCTAATATGGTTTGATGGAACAAGACCCCTCCAAAGGTCTCTGTGAACCCTAAAATACTTCTCCCAACAGACAGCAGGAAGCAGTTTGGAGAAAACTATGTCCAAATTCCCAAAATCGTTGTTTATAAATGTTTGTTTTAATTTAAAGGGGGAATATAATATAGATGAATGCCTTACACTGATATGGATTTTGGTGTATTGATACAAATTTAAGGTTGATTTGTTACACTGTGTATATGTATTTCTGTTCTTGTTTAAGGTATTGTTTAGAAAGTTCATTTAAAAATGTAATGTATAATTAAGAAATACAGATTAATAGTCATCTATAATAGTCAAACTATAGTCATGTTAGTTAGGTTTTCTAGATATACAGAGATATATTTCAGTTAGATAATCTTCAATACTTCAAAGACCTACAGAATATGGCATTTAAAATGTTTTGTTAATTTAGGGATTTTCATGTCAATGAGATATATCTGTTCCTGGTAGCACCAATTTACTTCAGAGATTGTTGTTATTAAAGAAACTCCTTATGGAGTTTGCTGTCACTGTGGCAAGATTAGTCATTTGTGCTGCTTGTGCCTGGACTGATTGATGGCATGCTGTATGACATGGCCATGTAGGACCTACAGAAAAATGACTGCTGAACTTGCCTAAAAAAGGTGAGACAATCCTTCAAGTTTCCTGCTTCTTGGAAGAGTCTGCCAGACATCCTGCAGGACCCAGAGGAAGGTGACTGACAAACTGCCAATAAAGGCAAAACAGTCTTTCAAATTTTCTGCTTCATGGAAAAGTATGCTGGATACTATGGGCCTGTAGGCTAAAGATAAATGCCCCAACTTTACAAAAGAACTTTGGGCTCAGCCTGGGCTCCAGGGGCTCCTGTGTTCTCCTGGATCCTGCACTGCCTGCCCTATCCTTCCTTCTGTCCCTGGATCACTGGGCTACCAGGCGTCCCTGTTTAGGTGCTGAAGAGTTCCATCTGGACGGGTGAGTGTGTGCTATCCAGGGGCGATAGTCCCGGAAGAGAGCACAAACCCCCCTCCCCCAGCTCCTTCTGCAGGGCTGCCTTTCTTATACACGACCCCCCCTCC
>NW_026068084.1:3715412-3725130 GCF_014885135.2 Alexandromys fortis
TTTTTTTTTTCAATAAAAAAATTATATTTAAAAAAAAAAAGAACTTTGGGTGGTTGTCCAGGCAGCGGGATGCCTCTGTCTATTCTAGAGTTTTGGGAGTTGCTTACAATGCACTTCCTGTTTACTTAGGTAATATTATATCCTTTTGGGATCTTTGTTGGAGTTGAAGTCAGATAGTTATAGTTTTCCTTAGTTATAATAAAAGATAAATTAGACTAAATATTGCAATTGTAATTCTTGCTTGATACCGGTTTTGTTATATGTAATTTTACTATGTTAAAAGCCTTCCTTTTTAATTAGACAGAAAAAAAGGAGATGATGTGGAAAATTCTTCTGTATATGTGTTGTTTTTATTGGCTTATGGCAGGGTAGAATATAGCCAGGCTTGTATATATATATATATGGGATACTTGCTAAGGCCTGGGGTGTGAAAATGGGTAAAGCAGGAGCAATCTAGAGAGGCTATTTTGGTAAAGAAGGCACCCACACTAAAAGATGAGCAAGTTGTAAAGCTCTTGAGAAGGGAATGACAGAACTTGATTTTCTCACCTTCTTTGTTCAAATCACCCAGATCTGTAATATCTAAGGAGATTATGATGGATGCATCTCCCTCAAGATGACTCTTTGCACCTTCTGTGGAGGACATATTACCTTTCTGAGAGAAATCTTGCCCACCGAGTGCTCTGGGTTCTGAAGCAGCGGCTGCCTTTATTGGACAGGAAGAGCCTCAAAATTCTCCTATCTCAACTGAATTTCATGCATTTTCTCTTTGTGCTTCATTCAACAGCTTTGTTTCTTGTCTGCCTTTGCTTATGCTAGATTTTATTTTCTTCCAGAATATTAGTTTCTGTCTTTAGATTTTATTTGGGAATTATTTCTCCTTGGGTATCATTTTTCTGTATTTTTCTTATTACCATGATTTTGGTAGGTCCAAAGGATTGGTTGAAAGTGTGGACCCTCTGATGATATGTTGCCTTCAAATTCACACTGAGAGATTAAGAGGAAAATTATTCTTTTTGTGCTCCAATTGTATTTTACACAAAACACTAATTTTTAACTCATAGTCCCTTGAGAAGTTTGAGAGAATCTCTCATGAACTCTCAAACATCTATTATTTATCCCATCAGCGTGAACTTTTCTCTTTCTCCATTTGGTGTCTGCATGGACATATCTCTTTCCTTTACAAACTTTTCGCTTTTTGTGCTTTCTCCCATCAACTCGCCTGACAGAAGCTTTTTTTCAGCAAAGGGGCTCTGTTGAAGATATCCTGGGAGACAGGAAGGACAGTGTAAGATTACGTTGTACACTCATTGCATCACTTAGTAAATCTCCAGAGACACTCCCATGTTTCATATCCTTCCTCAGTAGCACTTAGACCTCACCCTGTCTTGCTACTTCCTTTTCTATCCCTTATTTGGGATAATAGTAAACCCAAACCAGGGTTAGAGTTAGGGTTTGGTTGGGTTGCTGGGATATTGTAGGGCCTAGTGCCACCATTGAGCACATAGAGGAAGCATGTTCAAATTACATCTACATTTAACTCTCCTACGTGAGCTGAGCAGAAGACAGATGGCTATTGGAAATTTTGGTTATTGTAAGCTTGCTTACTTAGTTCTATGATTTGTTGTTTGTTTTTCCCATCTCCCAAATACTCTGTTTTTTTCTCCTTTATTTTAGAAGCTTTCTAGTTTATTTAGTTGTTGATATTTATTTCTATACTCTGGATTTTGTATCTATTTTCTCACAAGATTTATTCCTTCTCAAGTGCTTGGAGCTATGTGAAGTTTCCTCCTATGCATAATTTCTTTTATATCATCTGTAATTATGACTTACTCATAAATTGCTTTGGTTTATACTTGTTTTCTAAGATCTTTGCTTATTGTTGAATTTGGGGGATAATTTTGCTGAATATAGTAATCTCGGTTGACAGTTACTTTCTTTCAGCACTTGAAATGTATGTTTTGTTGTTGTGATAAAAGACCACTGGAAAAGCACCCATGGAAGAAAGACTTTATTTTGAACTATGGTTCCAGAGGGAGAGTCCATAGAAGTGGGGGAGGCATGGCAGTAGGTGGCTGGAGCAGGATGCTGAAAGACCAAGTTTCAACTATTGGCCGAGAATGGAGAGAGTGGACTGGGGGTTGGATGAGGCTCTAAATTCTCAAGTCCTGCTATCATGTTGTACTTCCTCCAGCAAAAGGTTCTATAACTTCCCAAACAGCATCTCCAATTGAGGACCAAGTGCTCAGTTCCTGAGCTGGTGGAGAGATTTCTCATTGAAGTCACCACAACATTCTCTTTTGTTTTGGAAATTCCTTTAGTTAATAGTCTAATTTTAGATACCAGCCCATTTTGGGCATGGTCTGAGGTACTAAAAGTGCAAATGAAAAACACACATGGCCCTCTTTTCTGCTGGATTCGGTTTCCAGCTTCCAGTGCACCCAGAGGACCCTTACTGTGAGTTTTAACCCCAAATAAATAAACCTTTGCTATACTCCATTCCGGGCTATTGTAGAACTCTCAAATACTCCTACACTGTCCTCTTCTGGACTTCAGGCTGAGAAGTCTGCTGTTCTCCTGGTGGGTTTTCCTTTGTAAGTGACTTGGTATTTTTCTACAAGAACCAGTAAAGACTGCAGTTAAAGATTTTAAACAAAAGCATCCTTACTGTGTAAAAATGAGCCATAAGGTTGTTGGGTGAAGATCTCAGTAACAGGACGGGCCCAGATATAGATGGTCCCAAACAGATATAGGCTCCCACCACTCAAGGTGTCACGATAACTTTCTATAAATGTGGGGCAAGATAGCTGAAGACCCATCACCATCCTTTCCAAGAAATATTTGTGTAACCAAGGATATAAATTGTCACGTCCACCCTCGACCAGCAAGGAAGACGCAACACCCGGAGCTTTTCTTGCAGCAGTTTATTCAGGACTTTATTCACAACAATCTATCTCCTTCTCCTTCTCTTTTTCCTCTCTCTCTTCAGGCAAACCTCTCCCAGCCCTTAAGTAGGCATGGGCTGCCAATCCCGGATTGCCAGGTGGGCATTGCCCATAGGTCCACGCATATGCAAGCAGCTGATAATCATTGCATGATCATAGCATAAGTCAGGCCTTAGCCGTCGCAGGAGTTGATTATACATCTCCATCAGGTGTGACTCCATGCAGCTCGCTACAATAAATAATAATTAGCAAGATCTGGCACAGTATGAAAATATCTCGTCATTTCTTCAGCCAACAGATCAATGTTGAGTACAGAAGTGTGGGTAGGAAACACTACTCCATCTAGGCCTACTTAATCCTCAGATATTTTCCTTGAGCTGGTCTGCCTCCTCATCCTCATGTGCTGCACTTCCCATAGTGCTTCTAATGGTTTTGTTTGAGCTAGCTTGCATTACTTGGCATGGATCAGGTCTATGGGAATCGTTCTAGCCTTCCATGCTTGCAACTGAAGCCAGAGCCTTGATTTTTGACTCTGGGCCAGCACCACTGCTCTTGTCTTTTCATCAATCACACCTGGCTGCTGAAAGGGCCCTGGGCTGGGTGAAAAAAATTTTCATATCCAGTATACTTTATATCTCGTGTTATGGGGTGGAAAGTGTGTGTGGGGTTGTATCTATCCTTAGTTTAAGCTTAATCTTTTAAAAAACCTATGCTGATTCATTGTTTGTATCTTTTGTGAACTGCTGTTCAGACTTTAAAAGTTCCTGGAGGTTCACTAGCATTACATTTGGTTTTCTGTTAATTTTCTCTAGGAATTTTGGCTCAATTCAAATCTTGACACACTTGACTTTGAGTATTCAAGACATGCCTTTTTGTCTATTTTCCCTTTTCCCATCCCATATGCATTCATTGCTGTTTATTGAGCCTCATATTTATGGGGGTTGAAATGAACTATGGTAAACTGCTCCAGTATCCACTGAAGACCAAGTACTTTGCACATTAATAGGCAACCAATAAATCTATAATTTGATATGCAGTTTCAGCTTATAGTTTATGGCCCTAACTTCCAGGAAGCTTGGCTACTTTCAGAGGAGGAACTTTGTTGGTTCCCACATAGGGCATCTTTCATGGTAGAGAGTACAATGGGGATCATCTGTATCTTCATATATTCTACTGCCTTCAACTTTTTGATGAGCCACTGGTTTGAATTGTTCCTGTGCACCAAAGACTCTCCAACCTGGTAAAGATCGGTCCACTCTAGCACCCATCAAAGCCACCAAATACCCACACCAGTCTTATGGTCATTGAGGGATTGACTTCTTTCCTAACTGTTCCTCTTGTGCACACAAGGCATCAAACACCACCTCTGCAATTTCCATTTTCTTCAGTAATTCCTGTCCTTCCTCCATTGTTTCCCCTTTATATTCATGAGAACTTCAGCTGGTTATAATCAAGTATCCCTGCTGCTTGTATGAGCCATCTCTACATGGACTGCTTTCTTTCAAATCATTTCAAGTTATATAGCCATTTTTTCTCATGGAGATATTTACTTTTGCTGCCCCTACTGATTCAACCCACCCCTGTGTCCTGCAGCCTCAGAAGTAGGGCTGTGAAAGGTGCTTTCAGTGATTATTTTAAAGACTTTTCCAACACAAGCAGTACAGGTGTCTCTGTACTTACACGGGGAGTCCTGCTCATGAAGAAGCATGTCTCTCTATCCCACAAAAAAAGACTAGCACCCTGAATTTCCCCCACAGAAAGCTTTACCTCAAGATGATTCACCTAGGCTACACATCTCGCATCCAAGGCTCATAAAACCATCAAAAAGGCAAGAATGCGTACCACCACACAGCACGTAGGCAGCCATATCCTGATTCTCATTGCAGATCTCCTCAGATGGGTTATGTTTCTGTTGCATGTCTCAGTAGTCATCAGAGAGGTATGTAACCACTGTTTCCAAACTCATCTTTGCTTTTGTCAGTTCTTGTTAGGGCTATAACTTTGTAATTTTCCCCAGAATACATTATTAAATATCTATCATTACAGCTAAGAAACTTGATAACAGACAAAACTAGTTATTCATGACATGGTTTCTTTAATGTGTCCTGCCCTCCTCCAGTCTGATACCTGCCACTTCTCTCTTGTGAAGGCTGTGGCTGTTCCTCATCTTCAGCTAGCAAGCTCAAATAAATTGCTCCATTTCCTCCGGCCACACATGTGGCAACTGTCGACAGTTAAACTGATGATGTCTGAGTTTCTGGTCCTGGTTTTAGGAAGAGATGAGGTATTGAAGCCCTAAGGTAATGTCCGTAGGCTTCATTGATTTTCTTGCTATGCACAGCTATTTTCCCGATATGCCTCATATCTGTAATTATGCCTCAGAAACCGAAGGCAGCAAATAAAAGGGTAATTGAGTTATTTTCAATGCGGGCTATTTACTAAGATATAGGGATGGCTGAGAGAAATGTGTGGCATATTTTAGTGGAGAAGCCTTAGTATTACCAGGATCAAAGGGATGGAGAGAAGTTATAAGGAGTCAGAATCGGCTATTGCAGCCACGGTTGTGAGAAAAGACCACTGGCAAGGTAGTGTTGGTTTGCTCAGGCAGGGTATCTGCTCATTGTCAATCCACAATCTAACACAGAGAAAGAAAGAGAGAGGAGGAAGGGAGGGGGATAAGGAGAGGAAAAAAACATGACAGAAAATTAAAAGCAAATAAATTGATAAACACACCATCAAGTTGTTCTCCTCTGGACTACTGTCAATATATGACTTTACCTATGTGCAATGAGAAATCAGCCTGAATGAGAAGCCATTGATGAGAAAGAGTGATGTCTCTCCTCAGGATAAAGAACATGAAGAGGAAACATAAGATACTGATGTAGCAGCCTGACTCCATTTTAAGGATGGAAGCCAGTTTTGGGAGGTGGAGAGAAAAGGGTTTATTTGACTTTATACTTCCATATCACTGTTCATCATTAAAGGAAGTCAGGACAGAAACTCAAACAGAGCAGGAACACGGAGGCAGGAACTGAGGCAGAGGCCATGGAGGAGTGCTGCTTACTGACTTGCTCATCATGGCTTATTTAGCCTGATTTCTTATAGAACCCAGGACTACTAGCCCAGAGATGGTATCATGCACAATGGTCCTCCCCGATCAATTATTAATTAAGAAAGTGCCCTACGTCCAAATTTTATGGAGCCCATTTTCTCAATAGAGGTTCCCTCCCTTCAGATAACTCTAGAGTGTATCAAGCTGACATAAAAATAGCCAACACAGTTGAACAGAAAGGCATACCAGCATAGAGAACACATAAAAATGACTGGCAAGCTCATTAAACATGCAATAGTTTTTTGTTATATTTTCAATACATCCCCACCTCCATTTTCCCTCCATCTACTCCTCCCTGTCATTCACTAGCTCTCTCCCCGAGAACACCCCCTTCTTAGAAAAGAACAGGCCTTCTAAGGCTATCAACCAAACACTGCATAAAAGAAGAGGCACAAACCCTCACATCAAAGCTGAGGAAGGCAACCCAGTGGGAAGAAACAGGTCCCATGAGCAGAAGGCCATAAGAGCACCAAGCTAAGAACCATAGCATATATCCAGAAGACCTTGCTCACACTCAAGCAGGCTGTGATTGCCTCTCCAGTCTCTGTGAGTTCCTATAAAACCAGCTTCATCAATTCCGTGGGTCATCTTCTCCAGGTGTTCTTGACCTCTCTGGCTCTTACAACTCTTCCCTCTCCTCTTCCATGGGGTTCATAGAATTCCAAGTGGAGGGGCCTGATGGATGTCTCCAATTTAGACTTTCTTTCCACATAATGTTTGGCTCTGGGTCTCTGCATCTTCTCCCATCAATGACAAGCAGAGGTCTCTCTGAGGACAACTGGGCTAGGCACTAATATATGAGTATAGTAGAATATCATTAGGAATGATTTTATTGATTTTTCTTCCCTCCATCCTAGGTCTCTGGGCTATCCAGCCTCCAGTTCCTGGCCATCCAGGCATAGTTAGGTATGGGCTCCTTCTCAAGGCATGGGTCTCCAATTAGATCACTCACTGGTGGTCCACTCCATAAGTTCTGGACCTTCATTGCTCTAGCATATCTTGAAACAGGATATAGATTGTAGGTTGAAGGTTTTATGGCTGGGTTGATGTCTCAGTCCCACCACTGGAAGACTTGCATGGTTGCGGAAGAAGCCTGGTACAGGTTCTGTTTCTTCCATTACTAGGAATCCTCACTAGGGCCACTGTCACCCCTGTAGATTCCTGGGAGTTTCTATTACACTAGCTTTCCACATGCTCACAGAAATTTGTTGAAATCTATCATGTGTGGTAGTCCTTTTTAGATTTAATTTGATCCTATCTTGTCAGTGTTTCTCCCTCCATGTATAATAGGCCTTTACAATACAATCCTTTGGATACAAATTTATATCCTTGTTTTCAACTCTTCTGTGCTTCTTTGTTCTTACCAGTAAAATGAGAAGATTAACAGCAGTTGCCTCAAAGTCCCTGAAAGAACTCAGTCAGCTTCTAATATACACACTTAAGTGATTCATTACTCTTTCCCAGACTAGACAGACTTCACATGGGCACCTATCTCATCACCCACAATCTTGCTCAGCACACAAAGTCCATTTAAAGAAGTCTCTTCTTCAGTGTTTAAACTGAGAGCAAAAGCCCACTCTGTTACCTGGGGGAGAGTAATAGGTCATTTTATAATAATGACACAGAGAAAATTACTTAATAACTGCACCAACATTGCCTTGTTTTACCTTCCTTGATCAGCTGTATTGTTGTCCCCACATTTGCTTAGACTACTCGACACTACTATAAATATGGTTCATCATTGAACACATTAATAAAATACTACCTTAGATTCTCAGTAGCAACCATCTACTGCACCTCCCTGTTGGGAGACATGCTCATGAACAATATTAGTCATATTTGCAAGCACATGGAATTCTTCACTAAGTAGAACTTCCCACTGATAGAATCATAAAGAATGATTTCTTACCCAGCTATGAACTTTATGAATAAGAATCCCAAACTGCCAGGCAAGTTGCACCTGTTGGCACAATAGTGGTATAACCATTATGAGAGTAACCAATTGCTCTCTTGTTAGATTTGAGGCCTGCTTCACAAGAACAAACGCATACATAGCATGATTTATAAGGTCTGAAGCTCTAGGTGGGAACTTTATACTGTTTCTTATCACCTTTGACATTACCAAAGCACCTTCAAATATTGATATTTACCAATTCAGGCAAAGTCTACCCCCAGTCTTGATCTGAGAAATCTCTCTCTGCAGTGAATACAGGTCCTGGCAGCACAAGGTTTTCAGGATAAAGGATGGTGCAGGGCTCAGCCCTAAACAAGGCATTTATACCACTGCCTTTAAGCCTCAGGAAATGTTGCCAAAGAGGGGGCTGAACTAATGTAAGAGCAAAAGATAGAGAAGAGTTGTGAGATGCCTTCTAAGCACGACATGGTTGAGGCAATAATTAACTCACAACTGTTTTGTCTTCTAGCATTGGGTGTACATGAGTTGGACCCATGGTACAGTCATCTATGGATAAAGAAGAGACTCAGAGGGCCCAGATATTTGCTGATGAATTATTGGTAGTTTATAGATTCTGTATCAAGAGGGGAAAGCATTGTATTCCTTTGGGCAGTGCTGGACACTTCCCAAACCACGGTTACACAGACAGCCCTAATTTAACTCTAACACACACACACACACACACACACACACACACACACACACACACCCAAAAGCTATGAATATGGCAAGGGCTGGAGGTAAAGAAGAGAGGGAAGGAGGGGGAATAACCAGGTGGGTTATGAATATGTATGAACTTGTCAAAGAACCAAATTTATTAGCAAAAATATTTGTGATATTGACTTAAATTTTTCAACTGCACTGTTTTCTATTACTTCTTCCCTTCCATTTTCTTTCTGCTTTTTATCACCTTCTTTTCTTCCATTATTCATTTGTTAATCTTATATTTTATGATTATTCACTATAACATTCACATGGAAATAGACTCCTTCAATACACAATATATATGAAAGTCTTCTTGTCCTCATTGCCACTTTGTAGTTAGGAAGTATGGCCATCCTCACATCTGTCTTAGCAGCAAGAGGTGATACTAACTTCATGAATCTCCATCATGGTATCTTTCTGTCTCTGAGATATACCTTCCCAGTTACTGGAAGTGGCCATGCAGCATGGGTTGAAGGTTCCTGTTTCCTACCCCTGTTCCAGGATAGAAGCTTTAATGAGCCCAGAGTCCTACCACTGCCTCATACAGCCTCCTCAGACCACTTTTCTTCTTTCAGGTCATAATATGGCTTAGACATGGGTTACAGTGTTGGGAACACAAATAATCCAATGTCACTAGAGGACTTTTGTCAAAATATTAAGAGCCCAAGATAAGGAGACGCTGGATATGGGCTTTCTGAACCTGAATGTGGCTGGCAAGAAATGGACTGTCCATGGCTCCTGGGCTTCTGTATAGACAAGGTTGTGTAACAATGCAAGCAGTTCTGGGCATCCTTTGGTGTCATGATATAAACTCACCATCACCATGTATATTATACTGTCTTCATCTCTAGATTCATTACCATCATGTCACCCTCTCCCTACCCTACAGTTCTGAGCATGCTCAGTGCCATTACCCGTGAGCCTTGCCTGTCTGTCTTTTTTTTGTAATATAATTTTTTTTATTGAAAAAAAATTCCGCCTCCTCCCCGCCTCCCATTTCCC
>NW_026068084.1:3725838-3770275 GCF_014885135.2 Alexandromys fortis
CCTCCCCTTCTCACTTTTCTCTCCCCATCTCCCCTTACCCCCCTCCCATCCCACCCCCAAGATCCCAATTTTTGCCTGGCAATCTTGTCTACGTCCCATAACCAGGAGGATAGCTATATGTTTTTCTTTGGGATCACCCTCTTATTTAGCTTCTTTAGGATATCAAATTATAGACTCACTGACCTTTATTTATCTCTAGAAACCAATTATGAGTGAGTACATCCCACGTTCATCCCTTTGGGTATGGGCTACCTCACTCAGGACAGTGTTCTCTATTTCCATCCATTTGCATGCAAAATTCGAGAGCCTGTCTGTCTTGTAATTCATTTGGATCACTAATTCTATCCAAAACATTGGTCAGCTAGCATTTGCCCTGATCTAGATTCTATGTCTATGGCTTAGTAACCTTTAAAAACCTGATGAGGCTGCTGACTTGCAACAGTTGGCAGTGAATTACATCTGTCAAGTCATCTCATCACAGATCTGTTGTTGATTATTTTATTGTTAGGTCTCTCTAGGCTTTGCCTATCTCTGCCGGTCAGGACCTTTGAGGTTCCAGGAAGATAATGCATGAAAAGACTTTATGTTTTGATCTGTTTTCCTTTTTCCTCTCTTCCTATTCTAGCTGCTTGATTTTTATTGAAGATTTATTATTTTCTGCTGTCTTTTTGGTTTTCTTCATTTCCACCTATGCAGAAGCAGGCTTACCTATCACTCTTGCAGACAACATCTTGAGTTTTTTCTTCATGGTCCCACTGCTGAGTGCTGACTTGACCTCCTTCTTTGGCATCCTAGCAGTAAGTAGGTTGTCCCAGGAGCAAGCAGACTACACATTCCCTGAATCCTTCCCTAGGCTGGACATCTGACAGAAGCAACTGTTTTCATTTCAAAACTGAGTCTCCTATCTAAAAGTCACTATTCTGCAAATTCATCTAATTTGGTTATTATTTTTGTTTGTTGCTTAGTCATGGTCTGTGTTTGCAAAAATAAAGATAGCTCTGATAAACAGATAATGCTACAGCACAGGCTCACATTGCTTGGTGTTGCCAACCTTCTGGCTGCAAGAAACATTAATAGGGAAAGGGAGCCATAGGGATTGGTATGATCAGAGGATAAGAGATAGGTGCCAGGCCAGACATGAGAACAGTCTTGTGAAGAGTACGACACAAAGGAGTGATACTCATCTACCCAGATACAGATATCAGAAACCACAGCTCTTTCTTCCCCTCTTGATAGTCCTTCCTCAAGCACCAGTCTCTTTGCAGTTTCTGAACTACAGATGAGTTTCATACTGATGGCGGAACTGGGGGATGCTTCTATTTGCCACAGATCAGTTCACCATCTCCTGTAAGCAAAATGGGGGCAAGGTAAGATGATTTTTGTTTTGAGACATTCTCCCTAAAGCTATTATCTCTTTTTCTTAGTCTGTGACCACTGAGGTGGATAAATCAAGGAGCCTCATGCATTTCTGCAGAAAAAGGAGTCTTAAAATCCTCCATGCCAGCTTTGTGGGTTGGCAGACTGGGAGTGTGGGAGATTTGAAGTCAGTGAACCAAGGCAGTGCCCTCTCCTTGTACTTTCTCCCATTTTTCTCTCACCCCAACTACTCACACATGTTCCCATTGTGAGTATTCTGCCACTTTCCTCGACATGGCAAGCATAGGACCTGTCTCTAAAAGCAAAGTTTTGTCAGTATCTTATCTCAGCCACCGTGTTCCCCACAATGGAAAGTTTCCATTCCCTTGTATATTTCTGTCTCAGTAGGAAACAGATGGTCTAAAAATGAGGGACTATGAGGAACACAATTAACTATAATTTATCAATAATGTACATATTTAGGGAAAGATACATGAGATGTTGGACCCACTTCCACCCCTCAAATAACATGGAGAGTGGAGTTTTATCAACTGTCATAAAGTAAAAGTCATCTGACCCCAGAGCTGGCTATTGCTGTGATTGGAAAAGTACCCATGCTCTGTCCCAGGCATTCAATATTGATTAATTTTTGTTCTTTGATCTTTTTAGTTATGCATACAATGCGGCCTGCTTACTCTCCCCAACCTTCTCAACTCTTCCTCCATCTCTATTGATCTCCCTCTCTACCAGTTCCTTTCTGGGATTATGATTTTTACTTTTGTTTTGAAACGTTTATCTTGTATGCCAATTTGGTGGTTTGAGCACCTGGTTCATTTACTTGTGGGAACCCAATCAAAGGCAATATCTCTTCTCCTTGAATCAGCTGTAAGTCAATTATTCAGCTGGGAGCGGTAGTTCTTTCAGACTCTATTCTTCATCCATGCCTGGATGTTGATTGGAATATTTGTGTAGAATATGTGTGTACATCCCCACCTGCTCTGAGTCTGTGACTGGAAGGACCATGTCTTCTTGAGAAGATGTCATTTTGAAGCTTTTCTCTTTATTTTTCTTGCTCTTACATTCTTGCTGCTCTTCCTTTTTCAATGTTACCTGGACCATAGAAAAAAGGTACAAATGATTTCCTTAGAGGTAAACCTTTACCTTTTCCCAGTAGCTTGTGCTGCATCATTCTCTTTTTAACAACTATTTGCTTCAGAGAGAAGCTTCTCTGATTAAGGCTGAACATAGTGTCCATACATAAGTATAAACATAACTATTTATAGAGCAACTCCGTGCTATCAATTTAGTTCAACGACTGAATTCAGTTTCACCATAGGGCATATGATCTTCCCAATCTTGTGTTTTTGATCTGATTTCCAGCACTAGTCAAGCATTGCTTTATCAGGAGTGGGCCTCAAATTCAATCAGAAAGCAGTCATTTCCCCCATAACTATACTGGCATTATTGCACAAATGTGTACTTTCTCCCTGGAAGGTTGGTGTCACGGATTGTAGGATTAATAGCTGTGTAAGATCATAGATGTTAGCCCCACAGGAGCATACATAGCAATTTCTGGGATTGTGGAAGCTAGCCTTAGCAGGGAGGAAGATTCCATCTTGGTACTAGCTGGTTCTGTGTAATTTGTACACTCAAGGTATGGGGTGCCTTCAGCAGAATGGCCTGAACACATAATTATGATGAAAAAAACCAGAAGGAATAAAAAGAATTTGTATCATTTTGGGAGCCTTGAATCCTTGACCAACAACTCATAAAGAGTTATATCATGTCTCGTAGGTTATTTTGTTTAACAGACCATGGATCCTCAAAACATCTTCTTCCAGGTTCATAATGTAGCCTTCTACAACCCTCTTTATCAAAAATAATGTTTTGTTATAAAATATTATATTTCTGTATGCCCTTTATTTTGATCTACCCTCTTTATGTATCTTTAGTGACCTATTTCTCCATCACCCCTCCTTCTTTCCACCATATATCCCTTTCTATACTGCTTCCATTAAGGCATCCATACCTAAAGACCTCTTTCCAAAATTCTGCCTCCAACAGGTGACTCAAGTAGATCACACAAAATTAGAGATCTGAAACTAGGATTTACATTTGGAGCAGAATATTTAGAATTTTCTTTTTTGTCATTCCTGGATCCCCCCAATATAATTATTTCCAGTTCCAGCCATTTACATGGAAATTTCACAACATAATTTATCTTTACAACTGAAGAAAATCCTATTGTATATATGTACAAATTTTCATTGTCCCCTCCCCATCAGTTGATGTGCATTTAGGTTGATTCCTTATCCTAGTTACTGTGAGTAGAATAACAGCAATGACCATGAATAGTGAAGGACGATATTTAGTGGCATATAGAATGCTTAGGGTACATGAGAAGGCATGGTATGTTAATGTTCTCTCTAAGTTAAAAATCACTGTTGCTGTAATGAAACACCATGATCAAAGGAACTTGGGGAAGACAGGACTTATTAATTTTTTTCCTTTTTCTTTTTTAATTGATTTTATTGATCTATACATTTTTTCTCTGCTCCCCTCCCTTCCTCTTCCGTCCCCTTCAACTGTCTCCCATGGTCCACATGCTCCCAATTTACTTAGGAGATCTTGTCTTTTTCTACTTCCCATGTAGATTAAATCCATGTATGTCTCTCGTAGGGTCCTCATTGTTGTCTAGGTTCTCTGGGATTGTGATTTGTGGACTGGTTTTCTTTGCTTTATGTTTAAAAAACCACTTATGAGTGAGTACATATAATAATCATCTTTCTGGGTCTGGGTTACCTCACTCAATTGATACTTTCTAGATCCATCCAATTGCCTGCAAATTACAAAATGTCATTTTTTTTATGCTGTGTAGTACTCCATTGTGTAAATGTACCACATTTTCCTTATCCATTCTTTGGTTGAGGGGCATTTAGGTTTTTCCAGGTTCTTGCTATGACAAACAATGCTACTATGAACAAAGTTGAACACATGTCCTTGTGATATTACTGGGTCTTGAGGAAGGTTGTTCCTTAATTTTCTGAGAAATTGCCATACTGATACTGGCATCTAAAGGGGCTGTACAAGCTTTCACTCCCACCAACAATTAAGAAGTATTTCATTTACCCCACAACATCTCCAGCATAAGATGTTATCAGTGCTTTTGACCTTGGCTATTCTTGCAGGTGTAAGATGGAATCTCAGAGTTGTTTTGATTTGTATTTCTCTGATGACTAAGGATGTTGAACATTTCCTTAAGTGTCTTTCAGCCATTTTAGATTCCTCAGTTGAGAGTTTTCTGTTTAGGTCTGTACTCCATTTTTTATTGAATTGTTTGTTCTTTTGATGTTCAATTTCTTAAATTCTTTGTATATTTTAGAGATCAATCCTCTGTCTGATGTGGGGTTGGTGAAGATCTTTTCCCATTCTGTAGGCTGCTGTTTTTGTCTTGTTGACTGAAAAAATGGATGCATATTTAACAAATGGTGCTGGCATAACTAGATATCAACATGTAGAAAAATGAAAATAGATCTATATCTATAGCCATGCACAAAACTCAAGTTTAAATGGATCAAAGACCTCAACATAAAGCCAGTCACACTGAACCTCATAGAAGAGAAAGTGTCAAGTGCACTTGAATGCATTGGCACAGGAGACCACTTCCTAACTATAATCCCAGTAGCACAGACACTGAGAGAAACAATTAATAAATAGAACCCCCTGAAACTGAAAAGCTTCTGTAAAGCGAAGGACAGAATTTGTTCATCTTATACATCACACTTCAACATCAAAGGAAGTGAACATAGGAACTCAAGCAGGACAGGAACCTGGAGGCAGTAGCTGATGCAAAGGCTACAGAGAAGGGATGCTTATTGGTTTACTCCATAATTGTGGCTTGCCCCAACCTGCTTTGTTACAGAACTCTGGACCACCAACCCAGAGATGGCACTACCCATAATGGGCTGGGCCTTTCCTACTAATCAACAATTAAGAAAATGCCCTACAGGCTTGTGTCCTGCCTGATCTTATGGAGGAATTTTCTTAGGAGAGCCTCCCTTCTCTCTGATGATGCTATCTTGTGTCAAGTTGACATGAAAGTATAACAGTTATATCTCACTTTCTGAGGTATCACCACACTGATTTCTATAGTGGTAATTTCAGTTGGCATTCTCACTAACAACAGTAACTGAGTGTTCTTCTTTCCCCATACATATCTTCATCAGTATTTCTTGTTCTTTGGATTCTTGATGATAGTCATTCTGATTCAGATAAGATGGAATCTCAAAGCAGACTTAATTTTCATCTTCCTGATGGCCACTGATACTGAACCGTTTCAAAATGATAGGAGATATTCATATTTATTCTTTGGTGAATTTGTCTTTTCAAATCTAAGTTCATTCATTAATTGTTTTGCTTCTTAGCCTTCTACTGCATGTATAACAAAAAATTGTGTTGTTTTTGCTTCAGTCAGGTATCTAATCCTGACTTCTTTAAGTTCATCCAGGTGTTTATTCAAGTCCTCTTTGAATTCCTTGACCTCAGGTGCATGCTTTTAATTTTTCTTTGAATCCTATGTCTTGAATTTCATCTAAATTGTATTCACTTGGGATACATACTATAGAATTCAGGATCTTTAGGCGAGACATATTGTTTTTATTTTTCATATTATTTGTAATTTTATAATGTCACCTGAATATCTGGAGTTTTGTTCTCGGTTATCCTCTTTTGGTATAAGTTTTTGACAACCATTTTGGAGTCTCCAAGTGAGTTGCAGACTACATACTTTGGGGGCATCCCAAAGGAACATTGTTTGGCAGAGGGAGTATCTTATCAGGGGCCTGTGAGTACCTGCAGAGAAGACTAAAGTGGGGTATCTAGCTGGATAGAGGGTGTAATCAAGGATAGTGGTTTCTGTCAGGATGGGTGTGACACTTGATTGGCAATTACATATTCTCTCAGGATGTGGAACATTATCTTTTTGTGTTCTTCCAGCTCTAAGATATTTAAGCAGAACTCTGTTATTTGGGGGATAGGTTTTACTTGGTGGGTAAAATGACACATGTGCCTGTATCCTTTAGCATCAGCATCTGTTATGTGACATCTACTCCTGACACTCATCGCTGCATTTTATTATATAGCTTCATTCTTTTTCATGCATAGTTTGAATGCCTCCATTACTGGAATGTCCATATATTTTTGTAGATTAAGGAAAATCCTTTATGATTTAACATTATATAAACATATAATTATTCCTCTGTGCTTTAGTCTGCATCTGAGACACATTAATTATTCCTCTGTGCTTTAGTCTGCATCTGAGACACATTCTTTGCTCAAAGGATACTAAGAAGTAGTCTCTAAACTGAGTTCTAGAGGTCTCCAAAGTAAAGATCTTTTATCTCTCTCTTACTTATCCTCCCTCCCTCCCTCCCTTCCTCCCTCCCTCCCTCCCTCCCTTCCTCCCTCCATCCCTCCCTTCCTCCCTTCCTTGTTTTCTTCCCATCTTGTAGAATTGGTACTCTACAAGTAAGCTGCCATATCTGGAAGATGGTTTCTGTTATACGCTGTATTCCCTGTAGATGTTTCTGTGTCAAATCCCTATATACAGCCAGTTGTCACTTCTTTTTATTTTTCCATTTTTTATGCTTCAAGAGTGTTAGAAGTTCAGTTAATCTCAAATCAGTGTCTAAATTCTGGGTTTAAATTTTTTCAGATCATCAATATAGTTACTTATTGAACATTCCTGGGTTGGAAAAGACAAAGGCCATCATTATCTATCTCTTAGCATAAGCCATTATTTCAAACTCACTAGATCTTTCCACTGACAGAACCCTAAGCAGCAATGTTTTATTTCTTTTCTTTGTGTTTTGTAGTAATAACTTGCTGTACAATATTTGCAAAAATTTAATCCAAATAAATAGCTATTGTTGGGTTTATGATTAATTCATGTATTTGTTTAGTGAGAATTCTCAATTACTCACCAAGTCTCAAGAGAGAGATGGACACTTGTGATGTAGCAGCAGGCAACAGAAAATTTTCTGATGACTTCAAAAGCTTTTCTGATTTCTAGTATCAAATCTGAAATGGAGACAGGGACTCTTTAGACTGTACGTCTGGTTCTTTTCATACTGGTCTTAGACTTGGCATTTCCATCATGACTCTCATTCATGATTTCCATATTTTCCCAGTTGATATCTTTCCCTGCCAGGACTGAGAGCAGCTACAGACCACAATTCTAGCTTCCAAGTTCCTGCACCAGAGAAAAACCAGTCTTAGGATAGAGAGAAAGTTGGGTTCAGAGTTCCATTTCTTTCTGACACAACCTAAGACACTGAGTATCTATATTGTGGCCACCAGCTACTCTCAAGTCAGTATAGGACATGTTTTGTAGATATCCCCAATCAATTACAAGCTGAATTTATCTCCAGAAATATCTGTTTTCATTATTTATTCAGTCTCTACAATCCTCTTTACCCTCTTTGTGAACCAGGACAGTCATTTACCCAGAGCAAAATGGTACTGAGAAAAAGAGAGAATATAGTATATGCTCATATCTTGCTCCTCTTTCCAGGAACACTACTGGAGAGCTCCTAAGAGTGGATGCAAACATCACAGACTGGGGGACTAACATCACAGACTGGGGGACTAACATCACAACAGTGAATGGAAGAAACCACACTGAAATTCCACTTTGTGCCATCATATTCTGTACCATGACTTTTCTTTCCCTCATCATTGCCCTGGTTGGGCTGATTGGAAATGCCATAGTGCTGTGGCTTCTGGGCTTCCACATGCAAAGGAATGGCTTCTCTGTATACATCCTCAACTTGGCTGGAGCTGACTTCCTTTTCCTCTGCTTTCAAATCGTACAGTGCCTTCATATTATCTTGGACACACTCTACTCCAAGACCATTGACATTCCTCTCTTTTCTTTTGTTGTATTAAACGTTGCTTATCTTTGTGGCCTGAGCATGCTCAGTGCCATAAGCATTGAACGAAGTCTGTCTGTCAGGTGCCCCATCTGGTATCGCAGCCAACGCCCAAGGCACACATCAGCTGTCATATGTACCCTGCTTTGGTTTTTGTCACTGCTGCTAAGCATCCTGGAAGGGGAAGAATGTGGCTTCCTATTTGATAGTCTTGGCCATGGTTGGTGTCAGACGTTTGATTTCATTACTGCTGCATGGTTAGTTGTTTTATTTGTGGCTCTTTTAGGGTCCAGTCTGATCTTAATGGTTACCATCTTTTGTGGCACACACAGGATCCCTGTGACCAGCCTGTATGTAACCATTGGGTGCACAGTGTTGGTCTTTCTGCTCTTTGGTTTGCCCTATGGAATCTACCAGTTTCTCTTAGAATGGATCGAAAATTTTAATTATGTTGTGATTTGTGATTTTTATTCAGTGACAATATTTCTGTCATGTGTTAACAGCTGTGCCAATCCTATAATTTATTTCCTCGTTGGCTCCATTAGGCATCATAGGTTCCAGTGCAGGAGTCTCAAGCTACTTCTGCAGAGAGCCATGCAGGACACTTCTGAAGAGGAAGAATGTGAAGAAGGGGTTTCTTCAGAAAGATCTAGAGAAACAAAAACAGTCTGGCAGCGACTGAGATCTGTTTTAATCAGGCAGAAGTAGCTTTGAAAATGGCTTTGTGCTTATTAGTTTGTGACATTTTCATCATATTGTTTAGTTGACAAACCAAGTTTAAATCAATTGAGAAAGTAGTCAATCTTGTGGAAATTGATTGATACTGGACTTATTATACAAATACTGACTGTAGCATTTCTGGAGCTGTCTTACTCAGGGGTTTATCATCTCCTTTTGATGGAACTCCTTGGAAGCTCTCAGGGGCCCAGGAGAGCTGTTGACCACTATTGACAAATGCCTCCTTCATCAAAAGGGAATGTAATAAAGAATTTCATGTATTTGGTCACTGAAGGTGATAGTGGTTAAATTTATGCTATATTTTCCAACAGTTTTTATTTCTGATTTTTGTTTTCTTAAATTTTTAAAAGAAGCTTTTATTTATTTTTTTGTAATGTATATTTTAGGAAACAAAGCACAAGAAGGTAAGAACAAAGTCACCCAGTTGCAAGCATCTCATCTTGATGAGTCCTATATTCAAGTGTGAATACATCTACGTAATTGAGGTTATACAGTATATATCACACCTTCCACCACAATGAAAATACTCACCAACTATTAACCCCATGCTCCATGAGTAATTTTATAACCAAGCATGCACCACACCACCTCAATCTGCCAGACAAAACTGCAATCCTATTTTTCTTCGCAACAAAAATCTTATAGAAGATAAAAATGACAGTGGGCCTCGTACTGGTGAAACAACAATTAAAATCCTGCATTCCCTCAATGTTCAGCTCACAGGGAAACACAAAACAACAGACCACACTAAGTACAGCATTTCTAAGTTTTATACAGATCTATATACTAAAATATGAGGAAGGTGGTATGTTCCTGCTTAATGTATTTCTATGGATTAGTTGGAAGATTCACCTATGGCAAGGTTTCTTAGCATGTCAATTTCAGCACAATATTGCAGAGCTCACCCTGTGAGCCTCCTTCTGCCCTTCCACAGTCAGCCTAGCAACATGAATGAACTCACACTGTCTGGATATGACTCAACAATTCTATATTTAAGTGGAACCTTTTCTGTCATTTCTGCCATGCTCACTAGCTTTTAATCATATGCTCTCCTTTAGGTCAACTATAAGGTTCAGATATTGTGGAATAAACTTTGTGTACAATAAACAAAAGCATCCTTCCTGAAATGCACATATAGATTATTTGGTACAGTTATAACTGTTTTCTAGATGTGGTGGTACTATCAAAGAGCACTTCCCTCTTCTGTCCTCTTCTGTGTATAACTCCAGTTCAGGATGACGCGAGTGACAGTATTACAAAGACAGTATTATGTTCTGCTTTCTCTTCTATCAGGTTCAGTTTGGTCAGATTTATATTGAGGTCTTTAATCCATTTGGGCTTGAGTTTTGTGCATGGGGATAGGTATGGATCTATTTGCATTCATCTACATGTTGATATCCAGTTATACCAGCACCGTTTGTTGATGATGTAGGATTCCCCTCTGTATGAATATCATTGGTGAATAAAGAAACTTCCTTGGCCTGTTGATAAGGCAGAACTTAGGTAGTCAGGGGAAACTGAACTGAATGCTGGAAGAAGGGAAGCAGAGTAAGAGAGAAGCCATGGAGCCTCCACAGGACACAGACGTGTTGAAACTTTTCTGGTAGGACACAACCTCATGGTGATGCACAGATTAATGGAGGTGAGTTAAATTAAGATGTTAAGAGTTACCAAATAAGAAGCCAGAACTAATGGGCCAAGCAGTGATTTAAATAATATGATTTCTGTGTTATTATTTTGGGGCTGAGCAGCCAGGAAACAATGAACAGCCTTCTTCAACAAATTGGTGTACCAACATGGTTAACTAAATCCACTTAAAACCCCGAGAGAGCTTGAAAAGGAATTCTAGACACAAAAATTCACAGTTTAAAAAAACCTCTTGCTGTTTGCTGGTGGCATGGTGCAGCTCTTTTAAGATAGGTTTTCCTGACTCAGTGGTAGCAGAAAAAATAGCTGTGCAGCTTTGAAAGGCAGGCTTTTTGGGCTATGCTGCCAATGTAACCTCTGGTTCTTTCAGGAAAGTGAGCATTTGAATGGGGTTTGTGAGCAATGTGCCATGGCTCACTTGGTGGCAACATGGACTGACTGTGTGCCTAGAGATGGGGCAGTGTGCCTGGCTCTTGGAGGTAGTGAGCAACTCCAGCATGCTGGACTCGGCAGGGCAAGCAGGTAGTGTGGTATTTCCCCTAGCAATGGTGCAGCTTGAGTTTTTAAGATGTGCTTAGCATTTTAAGAAGTGCCCCTGGACAGTAAAGAATTACAGATACACAATAGGAAAAATTCAGACATAAAAACCTCTAAATGGGTCACAGTAATGGATAAATGGTTGTAGGCTTGGGAGAAAAAAATAAAACAAAGTCTTAAAAGAGAAAGAATAGAGACAGTCATGACTCCTTTAGGAGTCAAGGTAATAAAATAAATATTAAAAAGTAATAAAGTAAGAAAAGCCACATATGATGGAATATACAAAAGAGTTTGGACTATTGGTGTAGGAGATCTTTCCGTATTTGTGGTGCTTTCATTGGTTAATAAAGAAACTGCTTTGGGCCTGGTGATAGGGCAGAACTTAGGTAGGTGGGGAGACAGAACTGAATTCTGGGAGGAAGAAAGCAGAGTCAGAGACAGTCACCATGTAGAGAACCACCATGGAGCTGCCAGAATCAGACATGCTGAATCTTTCCTGGTAAGGCACTATCTCATGGTGAAGACAGATTAACAGAAATAGGTTAAATCAAGATGTGACAGTTAGTCAATAAGAGTCTAGATATAATGGGCAAGACAGTGTTTAAGTGAATACAGTTTCTGTGTTTTTATTTTGGGTGTAAGCTAGCAGGGTGGCTGGAACAAAAGGACCCCACTCTCCCTGCAACAGATTATGTCTATTATTGTGTTGTCTTTGAATTTTTTGACTGTGAAGTAGATAAGTACAAAGAGGCATTTAATTGTACAGGCTGCTAAACTAAACCACTGTAAAGGTATCTTGAATTTAAAATTTGAGTCTAAGGATATGTTGCTTTGAAAAAGAGATCCTTCTTTTGTTTCTACAGAGGATGAGAATCTGTGGATTTTCTTCCAGACTAACATATTTTAATGGACCAAAATCCCCTGAAAGGTTGTCTTAAATACCCCTCAGAAATTACTTTATCTAACATACAGCAGGAAGCAGTTTGAAGAAGAACTACGCCCATATTTCCAAATATTCTTTATAAATCTTTATTTACATTTTAAAAGGGATATGCTATAGAGATTTGCATTGTTATGGATCTTGGTCTATTGATACAAATTTAAGGTCAATTTTGCTATATGTATATTTCTGTTCTTGATTAAGGTATTGTGTTTGTCCAGCTCATTTAAAAATGTGATTTTACATTTTTAATAAATTTTGGTTAATAGTTAACCAGCTCTAATAGTCAAGTTTGTAGTCATGTTAGTTAGAATTTTTTAGGTGTACAGAGATGTATTTCAGCAGGATATGGATTCTTCAAATCTTTTAAAGACTACAGAATATGGCATTTAAAGTGTTTTAAGAGTTTAGGACTTTTCATAACAGTGAGACACATCTGCTCCTGGCAACACCAATCTACATCTAGAGGAAGATAGGCATAGAAGAGACTCCTTATGAAGTTGTTTAGACATTTGGGCACAAAACTGCTCTTGCCTCAACTGTTTGATGAACTGGACATGCACGACCCACAGAGAAATGATTGCTGAACTTGGCCAAAGGTGAGACCATTCTTCTGGGTTCCTGCTTTATCAAGGAGTCTGCCAGGCAATCTGCAGGATACAGAAGAAAGTGACTGATAAATGGTCAATGTAGGCAGAAATGTCTTTGAAATTTCCTGCTTTATGGAAAAGTTTTCTGGATACTATGGGCCAGTAGGCTGAAAATGAAATGGTACAGAAGAACTTTGGGTGACTGTCCAGGTTATGAGACATCTCTGTCATTTCTAAAATTTTGGAAGTTGCTTACAGTGCACTTCCTGTTTCCATAGGTAATATCATATCCTTCTGGAGACTTTGATGGAGTTGAAGAACAGATAATAGCAATACTACAGTTTTCCTTAGTTATGGTAAAAGATAACATAGATATAAATATTGTAACTCTAATTCTTGCTTGATAACTGTTTTTTGTAATTTTACTATGTTAAAATTAAAACCGTCCTTCTTTTCTTTTTAAAGTTGTTTTTATTGAGCCCTACATTTTTCTCTGCTCCCCTCTGTTGTAGGAAGTATTACTATTTCTAGGATGTACTGACTTCACAATGAAGCCAGGAGATGTGCTGTGTTGGGGAAGGGGTTTTGCTCTTGCTTCCACAGAAGAAAAAAATTATAACCATCAAAATTAATAAAGATCTGGTTTGAGGAGGAAACACCACTTGGAAAGGAGAAATGGCAGCTTATTCACAAAGATGATAACCGTATAGGTGATAAGGAAAGCATATAGGATGGGGGCAGGGTTCTCTTCTTGTCTTTGCTCATATTAAAAAATTCAAGACACCCTGGCTGTTTGAATACTGACAGATGGGAAATAACTACGCAATAAGGATCATCAAGAAAATCAAATATCATCCACGAGAACAAAATATGTTTATATATATGTATTTATACTTATAGATATATAGAGCTGGTTTTAGAGTTGGACAATGGCTTTGTCCTTTAAATACAAGCATGTTAAAAGAAAAAAATCCAGAGTTTCTATGTCAAGGCAAGAGCTGTTTAATGTGGGAAAGAAAAAAAATTAAACAAATTTACTTTTCTTCATATCTATTTTTGTCTTTAGCATACCTTTCATTAAACATATATGTCTAGGAAGAGGAGATCAGAAGTGGTGAGTGAGTGGCCACCTGGCTAGATAGTCCCAGGGAACAGAGTCTAGGCACTCTCCAATTCCCTAAACTTTCTGGCCATCCAGGGGGGCATATTCCTGGCTACTGGCTTTCTTTATCCTATCCCATCTTGTCCACAAGCAATCCTTTTCATCTTTGAGGATCCTTCAACTCAGGCTGCTTTGGGGCTGAGGGGTCTGGGGAGCCAGTGATGAGTTGTTCTGCTATTGGGGCTTCTTTATACTACACCATCATGCCCACCAAGACCACCCTTTTGTCTGCAAAATCCTTGGAGCTGATCAAGAAGCCCTGCTCCTGTGCTGAGATCCAGAGTGGTCCTTGGAGCCAAGCAAGAGGCCCTGCTCTCATGCTGAAGAGATCTGGAGTGATCCCCAAGCACAGCCTGATTCAGGGCAGAGGGGATCTGAGAGCCAGATCCAGTGCTGAGAGGACCCAAGAGAGGGCAGACCAAGAAAAACTCCCAAGTACACAGTAATCCACAGCAAAGATTGGACCAAGATGCCAAGACTCTGCTGGCCTCATTTGAAGGAAGAGCTGGGCAGGTGCCAATGCAAGAATTTCTCCAACAACCTGAAAAGCAACATGATAACACCAGAATCCAGCTAACATGCAAAAGGAAGACTTGAACATCCTAACCTAGAAGAAGTAGAAGAAAGAAGAATTCAACTTTAAATGTAACCTTATAAAAATGATGGATACTCTTAAACAGGAAGTGAAAAACTCCCTTAAAGAAATGGAAGAGAAGACAAACAAAAAGTTAGAAGAAATTAATAAATACCTCAAAGATACCCAAGAAAACCAAGAAAAAGCAATCAAACAGTCAAAGGAAACAGTTCAAGACTTGAAGACCAAAATGGAGGTAATAAAGAAAACACAAATTAAGGGATGGCTGAATATGGAAAATCTGGGTAAATGAATAGGAACTACAGAGACAAGTATAACCAACAGAATACAAGAGATAGAAGAAAGAATCTCAGATGCTAAAAATACAATAGAGGAAATAGAGTCATTGATCAAAGATAACAGCAAATCCAACAAATTCTTTTTTTTTTCTGAGACAGGGTTTCTCTGTGGCTTTGGAGCCTGTCCTGGAACTAGCTCTGTAGACCAGGCTGGTCTCGAACTCGCAGAGATCCGCCTGCCTCTGCCTCCCGAGTGCTGGGATTAAAGCGTGCGCCACCATCGCCCGGCTGGGAAATTGGGGACACCATGAAAAGACCAAACCTAAGAATAATAGGGGTAGAAGAAGGAAAAGAATTACAGCTCAAAGGCCCAGAAAATATATTCAACAAAATTATAGAAGAATTCACAGATCTGGAAAAGACAACAATCAACTTTATATGGAAAAACAAAAAACCCAGGATAGCCAAAACAATCTTATACAATAAAGGATAGTCTGGAGGCATTACCATCCCTCAATTCAAACTCTATTACAGAGCTACAGTATTGACAACAGTCTGGTATTGGCATAAAAACAAAGAAGTTGACCAATGGAATCAAATAGAAGACCCTGACTTTAACCCACAAACCTATGAACACTTGATTTTCGATAAAGGATCTAAAAGTATACAATGGAAAAAAGAGAGCATCTTCAACAAATTGTGCTGGCAAAACTGGATGTCAATCTGTAGAAGAATGAAAATAGATCCATATCTATCACCATGCACAAAACTCAAGTCTAAAATGGATTAAAGACCTCAATATCAGTCTGAACACACTGAACCTGATAGAAGAGAAAGTGGGAAGTACTCTACAACACATGGGCATAGGAGACCACTTCCTACATATAACCCCAGCAGCACAGACATTAAGGGCCTCATTGAATAAATGGGACCTACTGAGACTGAGAAGCTTCTGTAAAGCAAAGGACACTGTCAATAAGACAAAAAGGCAACCCACTGACTGGGAGAAGATCTTCACCAATTCCACAACTGACAAAGGTCTGATCACCAAAATATATAAAGAACTCAAGAAACTAGACTGTAAAAGGCTAATCAACCCAATTATAAAATGGGGCACTGAACGGAACAGAGAACTCTCAACAGAAGAAGTTCAAATGGCCAAAAGACACTTAAGGTCATGCTCAATGACAATGAGAACTACTGAGAACTCAAGAACAATGGCAATGAGTTTTTGATCCTATTGCACATACTGGCTTTGTGGGAGCCTAGACAGTTTGGATGCTCACCTTACTAGACCTGGATTGAGGTGGGTGGTCCTCGGACTTCCCACAGGGCAGGGAACCCTGATTGCTCTTTGGGCTGATGAGGAGGGGGACTTGATTGGGCTAGACCTGGATGGAGGTGGGTGGTCCTTGGACTTCCCACAGGGCAGGGAACCCTGATTGCTCTTTGGGCTGATGAGGGAGGGGGACTTGGTCGGGGGAGGGGGAGGGAAATGGGAGGCAGTGGCAGGGAGGAGGCAGAAATCTTTAATAAATAAATAAATTTATAAAAGAAAAAAAACAAAATCAAAGATGTCAAAGAGTGGTATTGCTTGATTTTAAGGTAGGTTGACTCCCAATTTTCTGAGAAAATGCCACACTGATTTCCAAAGTGGTTTCACAAGTTTACATTTTCACTAGCAATGGATGAGTGTTCCCGTTACTCCACATCCTCTCTAGCATAGGTTCTCATTGGTGTTTTTGATTTTAGGCATTCTGACAGGTGTAAGATAGTATCTCAAAGTTGTTTTAATTTGCATTTACCTGATTGCTAAGAAAGTTGAACATGACCTTAAGGATCTTTTGGCCATTTGAACTTCTTATGTTGAGAATTCTCTGTTCAGTTCAGTACTCCACTTTTTAATTGGGTCATTTAGAATGTTAATGTTTAGTTTCTTGAGTCTTTATATATTTTGGAGATTAGACCTTTGTCTGAAATGGGGTTGGTGGAGATCTTCTCCCATTCAGTAGGCTGCCTTTTTGTCTTAATGACTGTGTCCTTTGCTTTACAAAAGCTTCTCTGTTCCAGGAGGTCCCATTTATTCATTGTTGCTCTTATTGTCTGTGCCGCTGGGGTTATATGTAGGAAGTGGTCTCCTGTGTCTGTGTGTTGCAGTCTAGTTCCCACTTTCTCTTCTATCAGGTTCAGTGTGGTCAGATTTATATTGAGGTCTTGAGTCCATTTGGATTTGAGTTTTGTGCATGGTGATAGATATGGATCTATTTTCATTCTTCTACAGGTTGACATCCAGTTATGCCAGCACCATTTGTTAAAGATGCTTTCTTTCTTCCATTGTATACCTTTAGCTCCTTTGTCAAAAATCAGGTGTTCATAGGTTTGTGGGTTAATATCCAGGTCTTCAATTTGATTCCATTGGTCAACGTCTCTGTTTTTATGCTAATACCAAGCTGTTTTCATTACTGTAGCTCTGCAATAGAGTTTGAAGTCACGGATGGTAATGCCTCAAGATGTTCCTTTATTGTATAGGATTGTTTTGGCTATTCTGTTTTTTTTTTTGATTTTTCATATAAAGTTGATTATTGTTCTCTCAAGATTTGTGAAAAATTTTGTTGGGATTTTGATGGGAATTGCATTGAATCTACAGATTGCCTTTGGTAGAATTGCCATTTTTTCTATGTTGATCCTACCATTCCAAGAGCATGGGAGATCCTTCCATTTTCTGGTATCTTCTTTAATTCCTGTCTTCAAAGCCTTAAAGTTCTTGTCAAATAGATTTTTCACTCCTTGTTTAGTGTTACCCCAAGATACATTATGCTATTTGTGGCTATCGTGAAAGGTGATGTTTCTTTAATTTCCCTCTTGGTGCAGGAGAATTTTCTGTATTTTGTCAATCATGTTTTAAATACACTCTGTTTGGCCAGGCAGGAAGTATAGGCAGGTCAACCAGACAGGAAGTAGAGGCAGGGCAATGAGAACAGAAGAATGATTGGAAGTAAGAAGCCCATTCCTACCAGTCCTGCCCAGACCACCAAAGAAGCAGCATATGATCTGCCCCACTGAGAAAAGTACCGAGCCTTTTGGCTAATATAGATAAGAATAATGGGATAATATAAGTTATAAGAGTTAATAAGAAGCCTGAGCTAATGGACCAATCAGTTTATAACTAATGTAGACTCTCTGTGTGGTTTTCTTTGTGGCTTGCTGGCTGTGGGAACTGGGCAGGACAGAAATACTCACAGCTGGCCCTCATGTTACACCTTCTCTGCTTCTTTATTCTTTGTGTATGGTGGGCTACTGATTTTTTTTTGAGTTGATCATGTATTCTGCCACATCACTGAAGGTATTTATAAGCTGTAGAAGTTCTGTGGTAGAGTTTTTGGGGTCACTTATATACACTATTATATCATTTGCAAATAATGAAAGTATGACTTCTTCCTTTCTGATTTGAATTTCCTTGATCTCCTTATGTTGTCTTATTGCTATTGCTAGAACTTCAAGTATTATATTGAAGAGATATATAGAGAGTGGCCAAGCTTGTCTTGTCCTGATTTAGTGGAATGGTTTTGAGTTTCTCTCTATTTAATTTTATGTTAGCTGTTGGCTTATTTTATATTGCTTTTATTATATTTAGGTATGATCCTTGTATCCTTAATCTCTCCAAGACCTTTATCATAAAATGGTGTTGAATTTTGTCAAATGCTTTTTCAGCATCTAATGAAATGATCGTATGTTTTTTCTTTCAGTTTATTTATATGGTAGATTACATTGATAGATTTTTCTTATGTTGAGCCAGCCCTGCATTCTGGGATGAATCCTACTTGATTATAATAGATGATTTTTTTGATGTGTTCTTGGATTCAGTTTGCCAATATTTTATTGGGAATTTTTGCATTGATGTTCATGAATGAAATTGGTCTGTAATTCTCTTTCTTGGTTGTGTCTTTGTGTGGTTTTGGTATCAGGGTAACTGTAGCTCATAAAAAGAGTTTGACAATGATGTGTCTGTTTCGATTATGTAAAACACATTAAGGAGTATAGGTATTAGGTCTTCTTGGAAGTTCTGGTAGAATTCTGCATTAAATCCTGGACTTTTTTTGGTTGCGAAGTTTGAAAACAGCTTCTAATTCCTTGCAACTTACATATCTTTTAAAATTGTTCACCTAGTCTTGATTTAATTTTGGTCTATGGTACTTGTCTTAAAAAATGTCTATTTCTTTTACATTTTCCAATTTTGTGGTGTACAGGCTTTTGTAGTAAGACCTAATGATTCTCTGAATTTTCACAATGTCTGTTGTTATGTACTTTTCATTTCTGATCTTGTTAATTTGCATGTTATCTCTCTACCTTTGATTAGTTTGGATAAGGGTTTGTCAATCTTGTTGACTTTCTCAAAGAATCAGCTCTTTGTTTCATTGATTCTTTGGATTTATTTTGTGTTTCTATTTTGTTGATTTCAGTTTTCATTTTGATTATTTCCCATCTTCTACTCCTCCTGGGTGAGTCTGCTTCTTTTTTTTCTAGATCTTTCAGCTGTTTTGTGAAGTCTTTAATGTGAGCATTTTCTGTTTTTTTTTTTTTTTTTTTTTTTTTTTTNTTTTCTTAAATCTGGGCAGTTAGTGATATGAACTTTCCTCTTAACACTGCTTTCATTGTGTCCCGCAGGTTTGGGCATGTTGTGTCTTTATTTTTGTTGAATTCAAGGAAGGCTTTAATTTCTTTCTTTATTTCTTCTCTGACCCAGGGGTGGTTCAGTATTTGACTGTTCAGTTTCCATGAGTATTTAGGCTTTTTGGGGGGTAGAATTGCTGTTAAATTCTAACTTTATTCCATGGTGATCTGATAAGACACATGTGGTTACTAAAATTTTTTTGTATCTGTGGATGTTTGCTTTGTTACTGAGTATATGATCAAGTTTTGAGAAGGTTCCATGAGATGCCGAGAAGAAGGTATATTCTTTCCTATTTGGGTGCAATGTTCTATAGATGTCTGTTATGTCCATTTGATTCATTACCTCTCTTAGTTCTCTTATTTTTCTGTTAAGTTTCTCTCTGGTTGACCTGTCTATTTGTGAGAGAGGAGTGTTGAAATCTCCTACTATTAATGTGTGGTGTTTAATGTGTGCTTTGTATTCTAGTAAAGTTTCTTTTACATATGTGGGTGCTTTTATATTAGGGGCATAGATATTCAGGATTGAGACTTCATCTTAATGAACTGTTCCTGTTATGAGTATAAAGAGTATAAAGTGTTCTTCTCCCTCTCTTCTGGTTGATTTTAATTTGAAGTCAATTTTGTTAGATATTTTTTGAATAGCCACACCCACTTGTTTCTTAGGTCCATTTGATTTAAAACCTTTTTTCAACCCTTTACTCTGAGGTAATGTCTGTCTTTGTGGTTGAGGTGTGTTTCTTATAAACCGCAGAATGTTGGATCCTGTTTTTGTATTCATTCTCTTAACCTTTACCTTTTATAGGTGAATTGAGTCCATTGATATTAAGTGATATTAATAACTAGTGGTTGTTAACACCAGTTATGTTTGTGTGCTTCACTTCTTTGAGTTGTGCTGGTAGAGAGGTGTTAAATGTCTGTGTTATTATAGGTGTTGTTGGCTTCCTTGTGTTTGGTTTTCCTCTAGTACTTTCTGTGAGGCTGGGTTTGTGGCTACGTATTGTTTAAATGTGTTTTTGTCCTGTAATCTCTTGTTTTCTCCATTGATGGTGAATGTGAGCTTTCCTGGATATAGTAGTCTGGGCTTGCATCCATGGTCTCTTAGTGTCTGCAGCACATCTATCCAAGACTTTCTGGCTTTTATGGTTTCCATAGAGAAGTCAGGTGTAATTCTGATAGGTTTACCTTTATATGTTACTTGATTTTTTTTTGCAGCTCTTAATATTCTTTCTTTATTCTGTATGTTTTGTGTTTTGATTATTATATGGTTAGGGGACTTTTTTTAAATCCAGTCTATTTGGTGTTCTATATGCTTCTTGTACCATCATAGGAATATCCTTCTTTAGGTTGGGAAAGTTTTCTTCTATAATTTTGTTGAATATATTTTCTGAGCCTTTGAGCTGTAATTCTTCTCCTTCTACCCTAATTATTCTTCGGTTTGTTCTTTTCATGGTGTGATGTGGGAGTGTCATATCAATCTGTTGATTTCATTGGTTAATTAAATAAAGAAACTGCTTGCCCTGATAGGTTAAAACATAGGTTGGAGGAGTAAACAGGAGGAAGAGGAAGTGAGGTAAGACTCCTCAGACAGACGCGACATAGCTCTGCTCTCAGAGACACACGCGATGAAGCTCCGACTCAGGATAGACGTAGGCTAGAATCTTCCCGGTAAGCGCACCTCGGGGTGCTTACACACATTATTAGAAATGGGCTAGTCCGGGTGCGAGAGTTAGCCGAGAAGAGGCTAGATATAATGGGCAAGCAGTGTTTAAAAGAATACAATTTGTGTGTTGTTATTTCGGGCATGAGCTAACAGGCTGCCGGGGTGCTGGGGACGCAGCCCCACCACTCTTATTTCAACAATGGTGTCCCAGATTTCTTGGATGTTTTGTGTTAAGTATTTTTTGGATTTGCTGTTTTCTTTGATCAATGAGTTTATTTCCTCTGTAGTAGCTTGAGTGTCTCTGATTCTTTCTTCTATCTCTTGTATTCTGTTGGTTATACTTGTCTCTGTAGTTCTTTTCTTTTAAATTTTTTATTGAGAATAAAAAAGTTTCCTCCTCCTCCCAGCCACCCATTTCCCTCCCCCTCCTCCCGCCCCTCTCCCCATCCCCCCCGCTCCTCTCCCCCTCCTTCTCCAGTCCAAAGAGTAGTCAGGGTTCCCTGCCATGTGGAAAGTCCAAGGTCCTTCCCCCTCCATCCAAGTCTAGGAAGCTGAACATCCAAATTGTCTAGGCTCCCTCAAAGCCAGAACATGAAGTAGGATCAAAACCCCATGCCATTGTCCTTGGCTTCCCATCAGCCCTCATTGTTCACCATGTTCAGAGAGTCCGGTTTTATCCCATGCTTTTTCAGTCACAGTCCAGCTGGCCTTGGTGAGCTCCCATTAGATCAGCCCCACTGTCTCAGTGGGAGGGTGCACCCCTCATGGTCCTGACTTCCTTGCTCATGTTCTCCTTCCTTCTGCTCCTCATTTGGACCTTGGGAGCTCAGTCCAGTGCTCCAGTGTGGGTCTCTGTCTCTATTTCCATCCATCGCCAGATGAAGGTTCTATGGTGATATGCAAGATATTCATCAGTGGCTATAGGATAGGGTCATTTCAGGTTCCCTATCCTCAGCTGTCCAAGGAACTAACTGGGGACATCTCCTTGGGCACCTGGGAGCCACTCTAGGTTCAAGTATCTTGCCAACCCTAAGGTGGCTCCCTTAACTAAGATATGTGCTTCCCTGCTCTCCTATCCGGCCTTCCTTTATCCCAATCTTCCTGTTTCACCAAGTTCCCCCCATCTTCCCCTTCTCACTTTTCTCTCCCCATTTCCTCATACCCCCATCCCACCACACCTCCAAGATCCCAATTTTTTGCCCAGCAATTTTGTCTACTTCCCATAGCCAGAAGGATAACTATATGTTTTTCTTTGGGTTCACCTTCTTATTTAGCTTCTTTAGGATCACAAATTATAGACTCAGTGACCTAGAAACCAAACCAATTATGAGTGAGTATATCCCATGTTCATCTTTTTGGGTCTGGGTTACCTCACTCAGGATAGTGTTTTCTATTTCCATCCATTTGCATGCAAAATTTGAGAAGTCATTGTTTTTTACCACAGCGTAGTACTCTAATGTGTATATATTCCACACTTTCTTCATCCATTCTTCCATTGAAGGGCATCTAGGTTGTTTCCAGGTTCTGGCTATTACAAATAATACTGCTATGAACATAGTTGAACAAATGCTTTTGTCATATGATAGGGCATCTCTTGGGTATATTCCTAAGAGTGGTCTCTGTAGTTCTTGTTCATTTACCCAGATTTCCCATATCCAGCCATTCCTTGATTTGTGTTTTCTTTATTACCTCCATTTTGGTCTTCAAGTCTTGATCTGTTTTTTTTTTCACCTGTTTGATTGCTTTTTCTTGTTTTTCTTGGGTATCTTTGAGGGATTTATTAATTTCTTCTAACTTTTTGTTTGTCTTCTCTTCCATTTCTTTAAGGGAGTTTTTCACATTCTGTTTCAGGGTCTCTGTCACTTTCATAATGTTACATTTAAATTCACTTTATCCTACTCTTTCTGGATTAGGGTTTTCAAGTCTTCCTGTTGCAAGTTCACTGGATTCTGATGTTATCATTTTGCTTTTCAGGTTGTTGTAGGAATTCTTGCATTGGCACCTACCCATCTCTTCTTTCAAATGTGGTCAGGGGAGTCTTGACATCTTGGTCCAATCTTTGCTGTAGCTAACTGTGTACTTGGTTTTTTTTTCTTGGTCTGTCTTCTCTTACAACCTCTCAGTACTTGAGTTGGCTCTCAGATCCCCTCCATCCTAATGTAGGCTGTAGTGGTGGATCTAAGGATCCTGCAGATGCAAAGGAGTGCTTGGGGAAAGATGGGATAGGGTAACTAGAAAAATTCAGTAGCCGGGGCAACACCCCACTGAATAGCAGGAATGTTTAGGGAATTGGAGGGGGCCTTACTCCATTCCCAGGGCATCTGGCAGGTCAGGCAGGCATATGCTTTCCCCTCTGGATGGACCTCCTGCTACAGGAGCAGGGCCTCTTGCTGGCAAAGGATGACACAGACAAAAGCAGCATATAAATCTCTTAGCCCACCTTCATGTGGCTATTATTGTCTCTATTCTCTGTACTATGAAGCTGAGAAAGGAGGATTATTATGATTTTGAGTTTGGAATATAATGTGAATCACAGGTCTGCTTTGGCTATAAATAAAGACTATCTAAAACAGTCAAACCTTTATCTTTTTATTGCTCTTTTATCATCTATGTATCTATGCATCTATCTATCTATCTATCTATCTATCTATCTATCTATCTATCTATCTATCTATCATCTATCTTCTCACTTTCTATCTTGAATCTAGCTGTCTAGCTATCCATGCATCTACTGCCCTCCTGAACACTCACTCAACCACTCATCTATCTATCTATCTATCTATCTATCTATCTATCTATCTATCTATCTATCTATTTACCTATGTATGTATCTTCATCATCAGCTTTCTCTTTATCACCTACCTTACTCCTGTCATATGCTACATATCTGTCATCTATTTGTTTCTACCATGTATCTCTGTCATTTATTAGTCTATATCTGTCATCTCTCATCTATCTATCTTGTCTGTCTTACATTTGTCATCTTTGTGTTGGTCTCTATGCCAGTTTTAGAATCAATAAAGAGAAACACTTGCCAGACATTATTGTGCTTTCAAAGGTGCCCTCTGGTCTTCTTTTGGCCATGCTTGTTTCCTCCCATTGGATATCAACCTGTGTGTGAAATATCACGCATCTCTGTTTTTGTATGTGGATCCACAACTTTGTATTTGGTTCTGGTATTTTTCACACATTGACCTAAACATTCGAGCCTAGTCATGGGCTGGTGTCAGGACCTGATTTTATAGCTCAGATCTTGACAGTAGACACAACCACGACAGAACAAAGTAGACTTCGAGATTATTAGTGTTACAAAAGAGAGAGAGAATAATTAAAATGGAAAGTAAAAAGTGGTGATGGGGACAGGCAAAAATTGAAAGATGGGGTTTGGAAGTGGATCTGCTCTAAATATAATACAAGCATGTGAATGTTAAATAAAATACTTTAAAATCCATCTTAAAATATATTTATATACATTCTAAAATTCTATCATTGAAGCATTATAAGCATTATAAAATTATTGTGTTCATTTTCATTTTTATTCTGTGTTCAAATTTAGTGGGTATTAAACAATGAAAATGCATGTGAAGTAAAACATTATTTTGAATGTGTAAGAGCCACAGGTGCCCAAGAGCTTTGGCATCATCCTGTCACAGACAATTTCCATAATTTATTATACAGCACTTATTATTAATCCAAAAACAGGAAAGCTGAAGCTGGATGAATTTGCTTTCTAAGGTCTTTATACAGTCCTCCTCTGTGGGAAAATTAGAATTAATCACCACAGGTAACTTAAAAGGCGACATGGCTGCTCTCAGGGGATTATGAATGCAGAACAAAGATAAAAGAAATGATCAGGTGAAATATGATAGCCTTGTAAATCACAAACTTTAACTAATATACCACCTCAAATGTGGAAAATAAAAATTAAAACCATTTGCTTGCAGTCATTCTGGAGCAGAGTAATGAGGTGGTGCTCATGACTGACTGTGGAAACATCAGACAGACTGCCACAAACAGAAAATTCTTTAAGTCACAGATCATTTCCTGTCACGTAGGCTTGGAGCAAATTTGCATATGACGGCATGCTGGTCACATTGTCTTCCACCATAAGATTAATTTTTATAATGATTCTGCCTTTAGCAGAAGGTCACATTGATGCCCTACTCCCATGTATTTTGTGTTGTGTATTTAACATAATTTCATAGTTTCTACAAGGTGCATTTATGAAATTGTGTTAAAGACAGCCTTGTAGAAACTATAGTTTTTATTTTGAAATATTCAGTTCATTGGATGTCCACACAAGGAGAACATATCACATTTGTGCTGTCTAGAATTGTGTCCATTGAATTGAAGCTATTCTCAGTCCTCTTTATCTGTCAGTTCTTTTCTTTGTGAATAGAAGGAATCCCTTCAAGCTGTAGGCATCCCCCAAGGACTCTCTGAAACTGACATCACTAGCAAAGATCCAAAGCATCATCATGAAATATCAAATGACACATACACTTACAATGTTTATTAAACATCAAGTCAACTGAAGAAAATTCCTATAATGTTTCAATACTTGTTTTCTGAGCAACTATGAGCCAATGTAACCATTTTTTTGGTCAGTTATAAACATACTGAGTCATTGTGCATTATCTCACTCGGACACCATCTTTATTTACTTGATCAGTTGACACAAGTTCATGTGTACCAATTGTTGTGCCCAAGTTGAGAACCTCAGAGAGACCAGCTGAATCCAGTCAAGTCTAGAATGCAAAAGCAAGGCTTATTTCTTTCGCCAGGTAGCTTGGAGCTGTCCACTACGTAAGTCACAGTGCAGTAGGGAGAGCTCCCATTCCTCATCTGGGGTTGACATATATAGACAACAACTGCAAGCCATGTTTACTTAGGGCCAAAGGGGTTAGTTTTGCTGAGTACAGGGTATGGACTACTTCTGCATACCCTCTTCCTCCTTTAAGCAGCTACTTCTGCTTCTGTGCATGCCCTCCCCCAAGCAGTTATTCCTGCTTCTGTCTAGATCACAAAGCTGGGTGTCGACAGGGGGCTAGCTGATGGGTACAGTTGGTTTGCATTTTTGCAAAGGTTCCTGTTTCCAGATAACTCTTGATACTGCAAAGTTTATTGAACCCAGTGCCTTAACCAGCTTCTGATCAAGCAAAGTTTCTTAAAATTTTCCATGTCCTTACACCAATGAGACAGGTTTCCTGCTTTCCTAGAATTTTATCACAAAGAAAGTCAGAAAAGCAATTCCAAAGTGAAATAAATTAGATACAAAGTTTGAATGAATTTAAGGGGAAGCCAGAGTAAAAATATTGAGAATATGTAGCCTGTTTCTGTAGGCTTTGAAATTGTTCAAAAAAAAAAAAAAGAACACTATGGACATGGGACAGAAGGTTAAATGTTCTGCATTATTAAAACAGGAGCAAGTTTATTCTATTTGGAGATTTGCAGGTTCCATTCCTCTGGAAAGTAATATTGAGTCAAATCATGTACCACACCTTAAGAAGACTGAATGGTAGTAGGATAACTTTTACTATAGAGACAAGCCTTATTGTTTACAGTGTGGAAGTTATCCAAATGCTTTTTAGCACTGTATTGCTCTAGTTTGAAATATATTCTACAAATATCCATATGTATTCTTTTCTCTCAATTGAAGGGCTAAGGTGTTCTGGAAACTAAGAGGTAGAGCATTGTATGTGCAGTGTTACATCATTTGATCATCCCTGGCATGGTGGGGCCCAGACTCTGTGCCTTCCATGTCCTTTGCTTCCTAGCTTCCAAGATGAATTATTCTTTGAGATGAGGAAGAGCTATTGTAACAATAAACTAGTGATTGAAACATATAAAAGTGGTAGACAGCACAAACCTTTATGTTTTTTAAGTGGACAATCACAGGTATTTTGTTACAGTAATGGAAACCTGACCAATGGATAGTAATATGATCTGTCTTATATGTAGGAAGAGTATTCTGAGTGCTTTTTTTCATGAGACAGACAAGATTAGAAAGAGCATGACCTAGGCATTTATTAAAGTTGTCCATTAATAGATGAAATTGGTGCAAGATAAAGTACTGAAAGGGAGAAGATCAAGAAATTCTATAATTATTAATCAAGTTTTCATTTGTCCCCTAACTATCTGCTCCTAAATCCAATCACTATCAGTCTGAGATACAGTGTGTAGAGTGTGAGAAGAGCACTGTCCACTGTGTGCTGGAAAATTTAATCTGTTTATTGCTACACAGATATCTACTAGGCCTTTGATGCTGATATTTACTTTTCATAGTTTGAATGCTTTATTTGTGTATTATCTAAGCCAAGAGAGCATTAATCTTCCAGATTTGATAGTATCTTGCCATTTTCTGAAGGATGTTTTAGTAATATCCCTGTCATTATTGATGTCTCAGTGGTACTCACTGAAAAGTGTCTGATTTGTAGCAGTATAGACATTTCTGTTCAGTTTTTCCTCATGTTATTTTGTGTTTGGGAAGTTATATTTTATAACAAATATCTAAAACAATGCATTCAATAATTCATTAACAAATATCAAATGCAATTTTTTCAAAGAGTCGAAATACATTGCTTATATTATCTCACCTGAGTTTTCATAGATAACAAAAATAGCCTCTGGTGAAGGTCAGAATCTCAACCAGTCCCCAAACTACAACCTTGGCTGCTCTGGCAACTTTCTGGAGCCTCCAGCTGTTCTTTCCATAATGAGACCTTTAGCCTCAAAGACATACAACTCTCCTTTGTCATCTCAGGCTCTCCATCCTTGCCAAAGCTGTTACATGTACCAGGAATGCCATTGACCTACATGTCTTGTATAGCACATTTTAGTTTCTTCTCAATTTCACACATTTTCAGATGTCTTCTAAAACATAGCTGGGATTTTTTTATCTCTACTCTCCAACTCAGTGTGTTTGTTTACACAATACCTGCCACCTAACATTCTGATTCATATTACTTGGACATTCTCTGTGAATACCCAGACTCATTGTATCTTTAGTCATGGTGGACCATGACTGGGAGAATGTATGAGTACAGTAATGTTTTAATTATTGTTTGCTGAGAGAAAATTTTTTACATCAACCATTAACCATCTGAGCCTTCAATCCACTGGTACCTGAAAGACTGATCACCAGAAACACAACCCCAACTACATCAATTAGAGGGAAAGATGAGTAGACAAGGTATGAACACCCTCAAAATCACAAAGAACAACATGACATCAACAAAAGCTAGTTGCTCTAGAGCAGCTTGACTTGAGCACCTAAATATAGATGAAGCAGAAGAAAAATGACCTAAAATATAACTTTAGGAGAATGTTTGATTACTTAAAGAGGAAATGAAAATTACCTCAAAGAAATGAGGGAAAAACAAACAAAAATTTGAAGAAATCAACAAATTCCTTCAACAAAACCAAGAAAAAGCAATCAAACAGATGAAGTCAGGATCTGGCCTTCTGCTGTATAGAAAAAATGAACTTCAAAGAAAGACACTCTCTCAGAGTAAAGGATTGGAAAAAGGTTTTTCCAATCAAATGGACCTAAGAAAGAAGCAGGTGTAGCTATCCTAATACCTAAGAAAATTGATATCAAAGTAAAATCAATCAGAAAATATGGAGAAGGACACATTTTAATCATAAAAGGAATGATCCATTAAGATGCAGTTTCAACCCTGAACATTTATGCCCCTAATACAAGATCACCCAAATATGTAAAAGAAACATTACAAAAATTTAAATCACACATTATCTCCACACACTTATAATAGGAGACCTTAAGACTTCACTCTCGCCAATGGACAGGTCAAATAGACAGAAACTTAACAGAGAAATAAGAGAACTAACAGCTGTAATGAATTAAATGGACTTAACAGACATCTATAGAACATTCCACCCCAAAACAAAAGAATATACCTTCTTCTCAGCACCTCATGGAACCTTTTCTAAAATTGATCATATACTAAGTAACAAAGCAAACCTTCACAGATACAAAATTTGGAGTAACCCCTGTGTCTTCTTGGATTACTATGAATTAATGTAAGAGTTTAACAACAATACTATTTTCAGAAAGCCCAAAAACTCATGGAATTGAACAGTGAATGACTGACTACCCCTGGGTAAAGGAATAAAGAAAGAAATAAATTAAAATCTTCCTTGAATTCAATGAAAATAAAGGCACAACATATCCAAACCTATGGGACACCATGAAAGTAGTACTAAGAGGAAAATGCATAACACTAAGTGCACACATTAAGAAAACAGAGAAAGCTCACATTAGTAACTTAACAGCACATCTGAAATCTCTACAACAAAAAGAAGCAGATTCACCCAGGAGGAGTAGTGTTGTAATAAGAGCAGCGGGCTGCTTCCCACCACCCGGCTAGCTTTACCTGAAATAATTACACGGTAACTGTATTCTTTTAAACACTGCCTGGCCCATTAGTTCCAGCCTCTTATTGACCAGCTCTTACATATTGACCTAACCCATTTCTAATAATCTGTAATCTGTCTAGCCCATGAGGTGGCTTACCAGGGAAGATCTTAACCTGAATCTGTCTGGAGTGGGAGAATCATGGCGACTGCCCTGACTCAGTTTCTTTTTCCCAGCATTCTGTTCTGTTTTCTCCACCTATCTAAATTCTACCCTATCAGAGGGCCAAGCAGTTTCTTTATTAGTTAACCAATGAAAGCAACAGAGTAGAACACAGGAAATAATCAAACCGAGGGCTGATATCAACAAAATAGAAACAAAGAAATCAATACAAAGAATCATCCAAACTAATCAAAAGGCAGAGAGAGAATATCAAAATTAACAAAATTAGAAATGGCTCTTTTTCGTGGTGCCTCCTAGGCAGTCGGCTGTGCGAAGATGAAGCTGAATATCTCCTTCCCAGCCACCGGCTGCCAGAAACTCTTCGAAGTGGACGCTGAACACAAGCTTCAGACCTTCTATGAGAAGTGCATGGCCACGGAAGTGGCTGCCAATGCCCTGGGTGAAGAGTGGAAGGGTTACATGGTCCGAATCAGTGGCGGCAATGACAAACAAGCTTTTCCCATGAAACAAGGTGTCCTGACCCATGGCAGAGTGCGCCTGCTGTTGAGTAAGGGGCATTCTTGTTATAGACCAAGGAGAACCGGAGAGAGAAAGCGCAAATCTGTCCGAGGATGCATTGTGGATGCCAATCTGAGTGTTCTCAACTTGGTTATTGTAAAAAAAGGAGAGAAGGATATTCCTGGACTGACAGATACTACTGTGCCGCGTCAGTTGGGACCTAAAAGAGCTAGCAGGATCCGAAAGCTTTTTAATCTTTCTAAAGAAGATGATGTCCGCCAGTACGTTGTCAGAAAGCCTTTAAACAAAGAAAGTAAGAAGCCCAGGACCAAGGCACCCAAGATTCAGCGTCTTGTGACTCTACATGTTCTGCAACACAAACACCGGCGTATTGCTCTGAAGAAGCAATGAACAAAGAAAAACAAGGAGGAGGCTGCAGAATATGCTAAACTTTTGGCCAAAAGAATGAAGGAAGCCAAAGAAAAGTGCCAGGAACAGATTGCCAAGAGGCGAAGGCTGTCCTTGCTGAGAGCTTCTACTTCTAAGTCTGAGTCCAGGCAAAAATAAGTCTGTAAGGGTAACAAATAAATGATCAGACCTTGAAAAAAAATTAGAAATGAAAGGGGGACATAACAGCAGACAAACTGAAACTTCTGTTTTCACAAGCCCAAAGAATTCTTGTGAGTTCCAGGGAGCCGAATTGAAGGATCCACACTAAACGGGTCAGATACACCCCTCTCAATTCCTTGATCCTAATTTTTTCCCTAAACTTAACTTTGTCCTCTGTTCTGCCAATACCTTAAACAGGTGTAAGAGAACCAGATATTTCCATACCACATAAACCAGACAAGAACAGCAAAGAAACCAGCTATGCCAGGATGTGACCAGCACCCAACCTTCTCAGGTCCCCACTCCCAAGATGACACCCACAAATAAGTCAGGAAGTAGTCTTGAGAATCGACTACCTCAATTCCTTTAACCTGTGGTGTCTAACCTCCTGGTTTTTATTATAAAAAAGTGATGGGAATGTAATGGTCTGTTCTGTCTCTTTAAGAGACAAGCCACACCACTTCCTCCCTATCCACTGAGGCAGGCAGATATTTTTTCCTTCTTGCATCCTGTGTCTCTTCCTTTTTCTGTCTCACTCTCCAAGAAGCAGCATATGCCTCTCCCCACTTCTCCCCTTCTCCTTTTATAACCCCCCTCCCTTCTCTCTCATTCTCTCTGCTCGCTCCTTCTCCTCCCTCTTTCCTTCCTTAACCCACTAATAAATATCCAACCTCACTCTGGATGGCACGACTATCCATGTCTCTGTCTCTCGTCTGCCACCACATGTCTCCCTGCCCAGGATCAGCCACCTTGTGAGACATGCTTCATAGTCTCATAGCATGCACATCTGTGGGTCTCTCCTTGTGGCCTGTAGCAGCCACTCAGAAAACTGCACCATTCCGGCCTGGGACCTGCTGTTCTTGGGACCTGCTGCTTGTTGCCACATGGCCTGCTACCACTACTCAGAGACCTGCAGCATTATTTACTTAATCCATTATAGTCTGTAGGCTGTAGATTGATGCCCCAATACTATAAAAGAACTTTGGGCGACTGTCCAGGAAGTAAGGTGTCTCTGTCACTTCTAAAATTTTGGAATTTGCTTACAATGCACTTTCTGTTTGCTTAGATATTATTACATCATTTTGGGGTTTTTGATGGAGTTTAAGACTACATAGTTATAATTATAGTTTTGTTGAGTTCTGATAGAAGATCAATTAGATATAAATATTGTAACTAATTCTTGCTGAAAACCTATTTTTAATATGTAATTTACTATATTAAAATCTTCCCTTTTTTAATCAGAGAAAAATAGGAAGATATTGTGGGATGTCCTTTTGTATATGTGTTGTTTTTATTGGTTGATAAATAAAGCTGTTTTGGCCAATGAGTAAAGCCAGGCAGAGAGAGAGAGAGAGAGAGAGAGAGAGAGAGAGAGAGAGAGAGAGAGAGAGAAGGCAGATTCAAGGCAGATGCCATGTAGCTGCAGCAGGAGAATGACACCAGAAACTTACCAGTAGGCTACAGACTCATGGTGATACATAGATGAATAGAAATGGGTTAATTTAAGATATAAGAGTTAGTTAATAAGAAGCCTGAGCTAATAGGCCACACAGTGTTGTTATAATTAATATAGTTTCTGTGTGATTATTTGAGTCTGAGCAGCTGGGAAATAAATGTAGTTTTTGTTTACAAACTACAGAATATCCTTTATTATCTTCATGTGTTTGCTAGTAATAAATATTTTTTAAACATTTGGTCAACATTTCTTATAAAATTTCAACTACTGTTAAGCTTCTGATTCATTTATACATCAGTTAAACACATGTGTATTAACTTTTCACCCTACCCTTATGTAGAGCTTCGCACTGACATAGGTAAGAGAAGCAGGAAATGCCTTGGTATCTTCCAAAGCTTCCCTGCTGTCTGGCTTACAACATTTGAAATGGAAACCCACTGCTTCTAGACTAAAAGGTCTGACTTTTTTCATAGTAGTCTTAATAAGAAGTGGCATTCTCTTCATGACTCTTGCACTAGTTTGAATTATATTGTTAACCATTGGATCAGTTATTTGAACCCTTGGTCCCAGTAGATGGCGCTGTTGGGGAAGTTTTGCTGAAGGAAGTATGTCTGTGGAGGTGGGGAGCTTTGAGAGTAACAGCCTCCTGTTAAGTGACATTCTTGTTCACGCTCCTTCATGCTTTCATGTGAGGATGTGAGTGATCAGCTTCCTGTTCCTACCTCATGGCTGCTGCTTGCTGCCATGCCTCCCCATACTGGCTGGACCATATGTCTCTGGAAGCACAAACCCAATTAAAACCTTTCATCCACAAATTGCTTAGGTTATAGCATTTTATCACAAAAACAGAAAAGTAAGAAATATAATCTTCATTAAGGAATTTCATGTATTTTTTACACAAATTCTAAGTGGTCTTAATATTAAAAGCCTGGATTCAGATTCTGGTGTAAATACTGAAATATCAGAGACATAAAGGAACCAGTCATTATAACCAGCTTTTTCCTCAGACCAAAGCGGGAAAGATCCTATCTCCACTAATCCGCAGATGGAATGCCCTGAGCTCCTTTCTCCTCCAAACTTATATTCCTCTCTCTGCCCAGTCATATCCTTCCTGTCTCTACATCCCTATTGCAGGGATTCAATGTGTGTGATTCCGCATACTGGGATTTAAGTGTTTGAGCCACAAATACCTGGCTCTGTTTCTTTTTAGACAGGATAAATCTAGTTTATCCCAGGGTGGCCTTGAACTCACAGAGATCCATCTGCCTCTACATCCTGAGTCCTGGGATTGAAAGTGTACACCACCACTGTCTGGCCTCTATGGGCAACTAGTGGCTTAGCTACACTCTGATCTTTAGGAAAGCTTTATTTGTTAGATGACAAACAAAATATCACCATTGATTTTCCCATTTGATATTTTCCACAATGACTCAGGACAGCCATTGGTCATGCTGGGGATTCCATACACCTGTAACTGAAAAGAAACCTGAGTCTAATGACAGAAAGTTGCATTCAGAGTCCTGTTTCCTTCTCATTCATCCTCAGCACTTGAGTGACTACATTGGAGTCTTTACTACAGTAGAGGACATGGATTGCATAAAGCCCAAGTTGAAAGATATTTTAAGGAATTTCAGGGTTTGATAAATTTCTTAATTTCTACATTCCTGGTTCCCTTGTTTATGAATTAGGGGCAATCATCTCCACATGTCAGTGTGGTCCTAAGAATCAGAACATACACAGCATATGCTCTTGTCTTGATGTTCTTTTTGGGAACACTAGTGGAAAGTTCTTTTCTATCCTCTTTGTAATCTTTCATATATTAAATCCCCACTGCATTTTCCTCTTGTTCCACCCCTCCTATTTTTTCTGCTCTTCATCTCCCTTCTCCTCCAGATCCACTCTTCATCTTTTTTACCTTTAGAAAATGACAGAATTCCCAGGGATTTCAATGAAAAATAGCATAACAAGTCATAATAAAACTAGCCTCAGAAACCCTGTCTTAAAACCATTCCCTCCAAAATAGGCTCATATCCTCATATCAAGGCTGACTGAGGCAATCAAGTAGGAGTTAAGTGGCACCAAAAGCAACAAAAGATCTGTAGCTCCTGATCCCACTGCTAGAAGTCCCACAAGAACATCAAGCTACACAATCATATCATATATGCAGAAGACATAGCTTACATTCTCCCTAATAGTTGCTTCAGTCTCTGTAAACCCTTATGAGTCATGCTTAATTGATTCTGCGATATCCTCAAACCCTCTGGCTTCTACAATCCTTCCTTCCCATTTACCATGGGGTACTTTGAGTTCTGTCTAATGATTGACTGTAGATCTCTGAATTTGTTCCCATCAGTTGCTGGATGAAGCCTTTGTGATGACTATTATGGCAGGCTCAGGTCTATGAGCCTAGCAGAATTGTCACCAGGAATCATTTCATTGGTTTGTTTTCTTCCAGTTCACTTTGGTTCTATCCTAAGTCTCTAGGTTATACAGCCTCTGGTTCCTGGCCATCTAGGCAATGTCAAAAATGGCTCCATGGTGTAGGTCTCAAGTTGGACAAGTCATTGATTGGCCACAAATGCAAGTTCTGTGCCACCATTACCCCAGAACATCTTCCAGGCAGAACAAATTGTAGGTAGAAGCTTTTGTGACTGGGTTCATGTACCAGTCCCACTATGGGAAGCCTTGCTTGGTTATAGAAGATGGCCAGTTCAAGCTCCCTACCACACATATAAATAGACTAAAAGAAAAAAAAAACCATATGATCATTTCATTAGATGCTAAAAAAGCATTCGACAAAATTCAACACCCCTTTATGATAAAGGTCTATGAGGAACATTTTAATCACTTCTAGATTGGCAAAGGAATTAAGAGGTGGAAACTATTAAAATAATGCTTCTGAGGTGCTGATGATTGATCCCAGGGCCGTATGCATGCTAAGTAAGTCTCTCCATAAGGCTCTGACAATGGACTTTAGCTCTAAGTACTTGTGTAGACAATTATACGGCAGTATATTCTTTATTAATTTGATGAGTTCTTAGGAACATGGCTAACATTTCCGATGATAAACCTCTATTTTGTATGGTTAGAAAAATTCACCTGACCTTATAAGTGTCTGGAGACTTGTGTTCTACTCACTATGTGTGAGAATTCCAACTGCACCAGAACTTGGTGCCATTAATGTTTTTACAATACAGTGGACATATTCTGTATGTCCATCTCTTTGTGTTTCTCTCTCTTTTTTTTTCGAGACAGGGTTTCTCTGTGGTTTTGGAGCCTGTCCTGGCACTAGCTCTTGTAGACCAGGCTGGTCTCAAACTCAGAGATCCGCCTGCCTCTGCCTCCCGAGTGTTGGGATTAAAGGCGTGCGCCACCACCGCCCGGCTTCATTGTGTTTCTCTTTAATTTTAAGTCCTTTATAGCATTTCAGAACCCTATGCACACTTGAGCCAAATACATCTTCTTTTTAAAAGACTTACTTCATTTAAAAATTATGAATATGTGGGGGGGGGGTATGTGCAAATATCCAATGAGATAAGGAGAGAGCAACAGATCTTCTCCAGCTGGAGTACTGGTTATTGTGAGCTGCTGTCCATTCATGCTTGGAAATGAACCAAGTTCTCATTTGAAGAGCAGTACACACTTGGAACAGTGAGCTGTCTCTCTACCTTGATATCTGAGACCAGAGCCCCAATATTCCCAAGGCCATCCTCTGAGCTTTGGCTATTAAGAATCTCACAAAATTTCCGAATTTTTACCCTGAGGCAAAATAACCAATCACTTGAAGCAAGGAGGAGGACAGAGTTCAAACAAATCCAAATCATGTTACTGTTGCCACACCTACCCAGTCGATGCCTTTGTCCATTTCCTATTACATAAAATTTCATATTAATAATAAGTACCCAAAGTGACTGTAGCATTAAGTACAAAAGGTGAAATCATAGAAAATGAGACTGGATATGTGAGCATTTACATTATAAGAACATAAGTAAAGAACAAATTTCCTGGATGAGAGAGAAGAAGAATGAGTTCCATATGTAGAATTCTGCATTTCCTTAGACAGTCTGTAGATCCATTTCATATGGACATATCAACAAGCAAAATAAGTTTGTATTCAGAGATACTACTAATAAAAGTAATTAGTTCATTAGGTTTGGATGTGGTAACATCTGGATAATTGAATTCAGAGTCTATTCAATTGTATATGTTTTTATATAATTTGAAGAAAAGCTATACAGATGGATGTACTGCGAAGTGGTAACTTCATTGTGACCACAAGGTATTGAGTGTCACAATAACACACTTATTCTTTAATCATAAAACCCTAGAACACAGCTAACAATGCTTGATTTTGCTACCTATGATGGGAATTCACAATCAGAGAAAATCAGGTATTTAAAGAAATGTGGGACAAATAAAAACGGAAGAGGTTGATGTGTAAGTGGAACAGGGAACTCACCAAGAAACATCTTAGCTAGTACCTGGATTTAAATGTTTCTGATCTGTGATTTTCTCCAGCACATGTATAGGAAGTAACATGTCATGCAAGAGCTTTTATATACGTCAATTATAAATGTTTCTATAGTTACACTTGGTCACAAACACTTACATCCTAAAAGCATCTACTGAATTAAAGAACAAGAATGTGAATTGTGGAGTCACTTACTCTAAGAAAGACTCCCTCTTCTTAACTGGACAGTTCTCCATTTATGAAATGGAACATGAAGTAAAGATCAGGATATATTACACCAACTTCCAGAGAGTTCAGGTTTTCTTTTTTCTCTGAGCTCACAATGTCCTGATTCTACCACAGAGTTCTACATGCAGGGGCCTGGAACTTCTTACAGATAAAGACAAGAGACAACTTTCCCTCTGAAATGTTCTCCCTTCAAACACAGTCCCTGTTTCACCCTGAACATTCACATTTGATGCCGTGGACAGAAGAAATCCTCTGACATTCATTTAAGGAAAAGACGACGTGGATGTACTGCTTCTCAGAGTTGAGGGCTGCCAAACAGATTTCAGTACTTTGCTTGTTTCTTCAAATCATTTGTATGATGCATGTGATAAACCACCAAGAGAAACACTGGTTCAGACTGGAGCCATTGAAGAACTACCTCAGGATGAGATGATCCAGAAAGAGGGGCAGAGTTTGGGAAAATGGAAATGCATGGTGAATACTTATGGAGTACACTAAGTCAGGGTTTTACTCCTAGGCTTGAAATGACAAGGGTAAGAGCTGTCACTGGAAAGATCACAGCCATAGTTGTCCCTTAGAAGTAGTGATGGAATGACCAGGCAGATGGAGAAGTGTTGCCAACACAGTTTCATCAGATGACAGAACAGAATAGCTCAAATCCTCTCACCTGTCCCCTAGGGTCATGGAAAATTTCAGAGAGGCTTAGTTTAGTAGAAAGGTCACACCAGTGTTATGACACATATTATACCTGCCAAGTTTTCATTATCATTAGATCATTTTCCCTCAAATGTCTTTAATTTATTTTTCATTGTTTGTCTTTTATATCAGTATTACTATTCTTATAGTAGAATCACATACATTAATAATTTTTTTCCTTGAGAATAGCTTGAAATTTATGAACAAAATTTTTTCTCTAGGGAAAATATATAAATGTGGCTACAAAATAAAAATGGTAACATAATTAATTAAAAGGATGTTTATTAAAGTCAACTGAAATTCATAAAGCATCAGTCCTAATAATGTTTAAAATGTTTTTCTCCCAATTAAAGGGCAACATTGTTCTGTAGTCAACATGACTCAGCCACATCAGTGTGTTGACCTGACAAAGACAGAGATGGAATCAGCCCAGTTTACTCCTATTAATTCCTTGAGTAGGAGGTATTAAAAACCATCTGCTTATCTCCCAGTAGTAACTATCTATTCATATTTCCCCATCAGCAAAAAGAGTGTGGTAAGTGGGGGCAGTTTTCTAGGGTAAAACTGAGAGTATTCCTACGTTATCATTCTTTTTTTTTCTCTTTTGAGTTTGGTTTATTTTGCTCATTTTAGCTCTGAACCAAGAGCGTCACAAATGCTAAGCAAGCACACTTAGCTGTATTCTTAGCTCCTTTTTACTTTGAGACAGGGTATCACAAAATTGCTCAGGATACACCTTAACTCACTCGGCGGTCCAAACTTTGTGATCCTCCTTCCTCTGCCCTCTGAGTAGCTTCTAGGCCCATCTTGTATTCTCTATGATGTGTGTGTGTGTGTGTGTGTGTGTGTGTGTGTGTGTGTGTGTGTGTGAGTGTGTGTGAGAGAGAAAGACAGACAGACACAGAGACAGAGAGAAAGAAAGAGGGAGGGAGAGAGGGAGAAATTTTCTTTCTTTTTTATTATTTTATATCCTGGCTGCAGTTTCCCCTCCTTTCTCTCCTCCCAGTCCCTCCTTCTCCACACCCCCAGTTCCCACCCCCTAATCCACTCCTCCTCCTTCTGTTTAGGAAAGGGCAGGTCTCCCATGAATATCAACAGAACATGGTATATCAAGTTGCAGTAAGACTAAGCACCTCCCTATGTATTAAGGCTGGGCAAGGCAACCCGTATGAGGCATAAAGTCCCAAAAGCCAGTAAAAGATTCAGAAACAGCCTGTTTCCACCATTAGGAATTGCACAAGAGGACCAAACTATACAACTGTCATACATATGCAGAGGGCCTATGTCAGTCCCACGCAGGCTCCCCGGTAGTCAGTTCAGTCTCTGATGTCATATTTTCTTTATCCATTTGCACACTGGTGGGGAGCTACAGTAATTCCACAACTTGCCGATTGTGAATAACGCCACCATAAAGACCGAGGTGCAGGTATCGCTATTGTATGATTGGATTCTTGCAGTTATACACCTGAAGTGCTATAGCTGCTATATTTTGCTTTCGAGAAACCTCCATGTAGATTTTTATAGTGGTTATATTAATTCGAATCTCCAACAACAACATATAAGTGCTCCTTTCTCCCTGTTTCCTTGCAAGCATTTCTATATTTTTGCTTTCATGATGATGATAGCCACCCTGAGTGTGGTGAGATGAATTGTTTCCTTTGATGTCAGGGATCAAACTCAGGGTCTTGCACACAGTGGTTACACATACCTCTATACCATAGAATAAAGGTTTTTCAAAAGACAATAACTGATAATAATAATTTATATAAAAGTCAACCAAAATACTTCAGTTATATGGTGAAACCAGAAGACACGTAAAAGAGACATAACCTGATTGCACGGCCCTATAGAGAAGCAGGTGTTTTTTATTAAGCCTGAGTGAGGGAGCACACTTGGAACATCTTACATAAGTTTTCCCTGTGATTTAGTTTATCATTGGGCTACATTCAAAAACTTCTGTCTGATGTGACAAATGACTTTTTTAAAAATATTTATTTATTTATTTACTTATTTATTTATTATTTATGCAGTATTCTGTCTGCTTGTATGCCTGCAGGCCAGAAGAGGGCACCAGACCTCATCACAGATGGTTGTGAGCCACCATGTGGTTGCTGGGAATTGAACTCAGGACCTTTGGAAGAGCAGGCAGTCCTCTTAACCGCTGAGCCATCTCTCCAGCCCGACAAATGACTTTTCTATAGTTCAAATGAGTTTAGACTTGTTGGTAGCAGCCTGGTTACTATATCTTCTTGTCAGTGTAGAGCTCATTCTAGAGAAGATGCATGCATGTGGGGTCTGTAGTAGTTGCTAGCTGCTGTAGTGAATGACACAGAAGTTTGTGGCTTATAACAACACAGCAGTAGCACAGTTATCTCACCATTCTTGTGGTCAGAAGTCTGAAGTGGATTTCACCCAGCTAAACTCACAGCATTGGCACTGCAATGTCCCTTCCGGGGACTCCTGGAGATGGCATGTCTCCTTGTCCTTTCTAGCTGTTGGAAGCTGCCTATGGCACCGGGTGGTACCCTCATCTTCCACTGTCAAAGCCAGTCCACTTACATAACTCAGGATAATTTACATAACTCAACTGACTGGTGAGTGCCATTGTCATTGTAATAGCCAGCAGAGTTGTCATCCTAGGAATCAGGGCATGGACACCACCACATCATTGTGTTGGGTCGTGGGGACACTATCTTGCCTATCATTCACGCCTTAGAAGCTAACACAGGTACAAGAAAACCTGATTGGTGAAATTATTAACCGTCTCCCTTTTGTTCTGAGTAAACTGTGGCTTGGCATGAGAAGGACATTTAAATATCTTACCTGACATTTCAGAACAGTAGACTACTGAACTATACCAAGACAGCAAAAGGTGTTTGCTAGCACCTATGAAGTAGCATGCAAACACAGATGCCTGCATGTATGAGGCAACTAAGAGATCACATTATTTTTTGGTCTCTACAGTCATAGATCATCGCATGTCCCTTTCATGGCCTGGGCATTCTGGGTACCAAAGGGCAGTCCTGTTTCCTGGCTATAGATGCAGTTCACTCCATGAAGTACTTGCCATTTAAGCACAACGAGTTGAGTTCAAGTCCTTAGAACTCACATAAGAAATACAGGAATAGAGCTACACACTTGTAAGTACACCACGGGGGACACAGAAGTGCAGATAACGGGGTGGTCTGGCCAACCAGTCTAGCCCAATCAGTGAGTTCCAGGCCATGGAGAGACCCTTAACAGAAAGCCAGGTAGAGCGATCCTAAGAAACAGAGATGGAGAAGGAGTGGAAGGGGAGTGGGGTAGATGTCAGAGTATGTGTGTGTGTGTGGTGGGGGAACAGGAGGAGAGGAGGGTGGGGAATTGTGGTCAGTATGCGAAATAAACAAAAAAAGTTAATAAAATTAAGTTAAAAAATGACAGCCAAGGTTGCTCTCTGAAGCTCACATGCATGCTCACACGTGTGTCTATATGTGCATATGCATGAACATGTGCACACACAAGCAGTTCTTCTATGTAGTAAACTAATAATTAGAATCACACTGCCTTATGTAAATAATAGAGGAACTACCAGAAGAAATGCATGTCTAAAGTTAAAAGCATTGCTTTTGTAAGTTACAATAGGATAAGAGGGGAAATTGAGGAGAGAGGTTTAGGTGAAGAGAAGGTTGAGAGAGGAGCACAGGTGGGTTTAGGAAGGGAAATAAGTAACACTAAAGATGTTTGAAAAAAGCTGTGGATAAGCCTATTATTTTATAAACTTCTTCAATTTATAAACATATATATTCATGTAGAATTTAATTGTAGTTACCTTATATAGAGGAAAACGCTTCTTCTAAATAAAAAGCCCACCTCCAGGTGTGAGATGTCTACCATTGAGCAATTAATTAGTGAAGGGTATCCTAGCAATAGCCTCAACCCCAAACAATACAGGCTATCACTATTCCTCATGGCTGTCAATCAGAACTTGATGAAGACCCTATTGCTGAAGACACTACATACAATGGTCTCAGGATGTGGATAAATCGAGTGAGTACTGATCAGGAAGCTTCTTCTTAACATCTAGCTCTTATAGGGCTGGAAAGGGTTATGCAGGGTTGTGGGGAGGGGAGAAGTCATCAGTTCTCTCACTCAGATGTGAATTATAATAAAAACCAGCAGGACAAGATAAACTTATGGACAAAATAGTGGTATAACTGTTAGAGATGTAACTTGTTTTAGGTTCTAATACTGCTCAGGATAGTATTAACCTCTGTCTTAGGTTCTAATACTGCTCAGGATAGTATTAACCACTGTCTTAGGTTCTACTACTGCTCAGGATAGTATTAACCTCTGTCTTAGGTTCTAATACTGCTCAGGATAGTATTAACTTACATTAAGTGCTCCACGCACTGGAAGACTAAGGATCATGTGTGCTCTCAGATCTCACCATTCTGAGTCAAGATTAACTTATCACAGGGGACAGGTTGTATAAATGTGAGTTGTCTAAAATGAACTCTGAAGTACATTATTACCTACTAAATCATCCATTCTGATCAAAGGTAAATGGTTTCTGGTGACTTATAGCAAAGCCATCAGTCTTCTAATTTTTTAATGCCCTTAGCAAAAAAATGAATAACCCTTGTAGATACACACTCTTTGCAGGTGGCCAGTGTTTAATGTTATCAGCCATTACTACATTCACAGGTTTGGCTACAAGAACAGATGGGCATTTTCTGTCTAGAGAGTGTGTACTATGAGAATGTGAATAAGGGACGCCTGGCTTTAGAGAGTGGGAAAGTGATGAGGTCATTCAGTAGTTGCTAGGAGACATGGGACTCTACCTCTGGGTAGGTGCACCTTCCTTGAAAGCCTGTTCTCTCAAGGTCTCCCCCATCTTTTTTTTGTTATTTTTTTTATTCAAGACAGAGTCTCATTGTGTCTCTTTGGCTATCTTGGAACTCACTGGTCATCAGACCAGGCTGACCTTGAACTCATAGAGATCACCCTGCCTCTGCCTGCAGAATGCTATGGTCAAAGAAACTCATCACCAGGTCCAGCTCAATGTCCAATTTCTAATACTCTCTTTGTAGGACTTTAAAATAACCTGCACACTACAGTTTAAAAGAGCAGGCCAAGCTCAAGTTTAAGCTGCTGCTTCAAAGACATTTCTTTCTACAACACCATTAGTCTAGGGTGATCGTCTGCTGTCTCCCATCATCCCAATTACTTGGACTGCCATTTGCTTTGAGCCAAACACCAGAATTCAGGAATTCAGGACAAGGTCAGCACCAGTTGCTTTTCTACTTCCAGACATGGCTCCAGAGGAAGCATGCTTGTAGCTTGGTTTCTAGCTGTCAATGCTTTTCTTTTTTTTATTGAGAAAAAGAAAAAAAAATCCGCCTCCTCCCAGGCTCCCATTTCTATTCCCCTCCTCCTAACCTCCCCCCCCCACTCCTCTCCCCCTCCCTCTCCAGTCCAAAGAGCAATCAGGGTTCCCTGCCATGTGGAAAGTCCAAGGTCCTCCCCACTCCGTCCATGTCTAGGAAGGTGAACATCCAAACTGGCTAGGCTCCCAAAAAGCCAGAACATGAAGTAGGATCAACACCCCGTGCCATTGTCCTTGGCTTCTCATCAGCCCTCATTGTTCGCCATGTTCAGAGAGTCCGGTTTTATCCCATGCTTTTTCAGTCACAGTCCAGCTGGCCTTGGTGAGCTCCCAATAGATCAGCCCCAATGCCTCAGTGGGTGGGTGCTCCCCTCGTGGTCCTGACTTCCTTTCTCATGTTCTCCCTCCTTCTGCTCCTCATTGGGACATTGGGGCTCAGTCCAGTGCTCCAGTGTGGGTCTCTGTCTTTATCTCCCTCAATCACCAGATGAAGGTTCTATGGTGATATGCAAGATATTCGTCAGTATTGCTATAGGGTAGGGTCATTTCAGGTTCCCTACCTTAAGCTGCTCAAGGAACTAACTGGGGACATCGTTTGGGCTCCTGGGAGCCACTCTAGGTTCAAGTCTCTTGCCAACCCTAAGGTGGCTCCCTTAACTAAGATTTGTGCTTCCTATCCAACCTTCCTTTAACCCAATCATCCTGTTTCCCCAAGTTCCCCCCATCCTCCCCTTTTCACTTTTCTCTCCCCATCTCCCCTTATCCCCATCCTATCCTACTCCCAAGATCCCAATTTTTTGCCCTGCAATTTTGTCTACTTCCCATAGCCAGGAGGATAACTATATGTTTTTCTTTGGGTTCATTTTCTTATTTAGCTTCTTTAGGATCACCAGTTATAGACTCCGTGACCTTTATTTATGGCTAGACACCAATTATGAGTGAGTACATCCCATGTTCATCTTTTTGGGTCGGGTTACCTTGCTCAGGATAGTGTTTTCTATTTCCATCCATTTGCATGCAAAATTCGAGAAGTCATTGTTTTTTAGCGCAGCGTAGTACTCTAATGTGTATATATTCCACACTTTCTTCATCCATTCTTCCATTGAAGGGCATCTAGGTTGTTTCCAGGTTCTGGCTATTACAAATAATGCTGCTATGAACATATTTGAACAAATGCTTTTGTCATATGATAGGGGATCTCTTGGGTATATTCCCAAGAGTGGCATTGCTGGGTCCAGGGGTAGGTTGATCCCGAATTTCCTGAGAAATTGCCACACTGATTTCCAAAGTGGTTGCACAAGTTTGCATTCCCACCAGCAATGGATGAGGGTACCCCTTCCTCCAAAATCTCTCCAGCAAAGGCTATCATGGGCTGCAGAGAAGAAGGTATATTCTTTCCTTGTGAGATGATATCTCAAAGTTGTTTTGATTTGCATTTCCCTGATTGC
>NW_026068084.1:3776270-3777165 GCF_014885135.2 Alexandromys fortis
ACTATGGGCCTGTAGGCCGAAGATGGATGCCCCAACGGTACAGAGAAACTTTGGGTGACTGTCCAGGCAGCGAGATGTCTCTGTCATTTCTAGAGTTTGAAAGTTGCTTTTTTTCTTGTTTGCTTAGGTAATATTGTATCTTTCTGGACTCTTTGATGGAGTTAAAGAATAGTTAGTTATAGTTATAGTTTTCCTTAGTTATGATATAGATTATTGTAATTTTTACATGATAACTGTTTTGTTATATGTAATTTTGCTCCGTTAAAGTTAAAGCCTCTTTTTTTTTTGTTTAAACAGAAAAAGGGGAAGTGATGTGGGAGTGTCATATCAGTCTGTTGATTTCATTGGTTGAGCAATAAAGAAACTGCTTGGCTGGCCCTGATAGGTTAAAGCATAGGTGGGAGGAGTAAACAGAATAGAATTCTGGGAGGAAGAGAAAGTGAGGTCAGACTCTGCTCTGCTCCCGGAGAGACCCAACAGCTCTGCTCTCTGAAGCAGAGACACCATGCTCAGCTCTCCCGAGTATACTTGACAGCTCTGCTCTCTGGAGCAGAGACGCCAGGCTCCGCTCCCCCAGGCAGCTCCGACCCAGGATGGACGGAGGCTGGAATCTTCCCGGTAAGTGCAGCTTGGGGTGCTTACACACATCATTAGAAATGGGCTAGTCCAGGTGCGAGAATTATCCTGTAAGGGCTAGAGTTAATGGGCCAAGCAGTGTTTAAATGAATACAGTTTGTGTGTTGTTATTTTGGGCATGAGCTAGCAGGCAGCTGGGGTGCTGGGGACGCATCCCCGCCGCTGCTCCTATTTCAACACCCATCCCTTTACTCTGAGTAGGTGCCTGTCTTTGTGGTTGAGGTTTGTTTCTTGTAAACAGCAGAATGTTGGATCCTGT
>NW_026068085.1:0-47637 GCF_014885135.2 Alexandromys fortis
AAAAAGAAAAATAAATACTCTAAGTGTGGGAAGGACCTTCTCATGAGCTGGGATCCCTGACTAAGTTAAAATGAGAGAATCACCTGAGCATTTACATTCAGCTCTCAGTGATTCCTGAGTTTCAAAGCAACTTTACCAGCTTCTTCAGTCTGTCTATCAGATTTTTCCAAATGTGATTAACTGAATAAAAGAAATCCTTCCATCTTTAAGTAGCTTTTGTCACGTGTCTAATACATGCACTGTTATAAGGATAACTGGTAAACCCACTGATTAGAAAGAAAAATGAAAATTCTAATTTGTATCACATGTCAATTAGCATAATAGAAATATTATATCATGACCAATTTTAAACTACTAAGGTTCTAGTAAGCAGTGGGGAACCTGTGAATGACTCACAGTTGGCTGGCTCCAGCACGTCTGTGTCTGTATACTTGTTCCTATGACAAAGTGTCTGATAGGAGCACACTAAAAAGAGGAGCGATTTGTTTTGGCTCACAGTTTCACAGTTCAGTCTTAGATTGCTTATTCTCATGCACTTACGCTCAAAGGGATTACAATGACTTTCTCAACAGCATGGCAATACAGGAAGAGTACAAGAGGAAATGTAGCTCCAAGGACATGCCCACAGTGAACTACTTCCAGCAAAGAGAATCTTCCTATCTCTCATATTTCACCAATTTCTGACATGCAACTGTCTTTTAACTCTCTTGCACATTAAGTCATTGAACAACACCTAACCTTTGAGGTCTAATTGTTCCCAGAAACCCCATTATGAAGGTTTATTTTATTCATTTCCTAAGCACTTAAAAATTCATTGGATTGACGAGCAAACTATGAATCACAATACCATAACTTTCTATTTTTGAAAAGGAGAACATTTATGAAGTGCAATCCTAATTGGACTTATCAATAAAAACACAGAGTCAGATAATGTCGTAAAAGCTTAAAGATCAGAGAAGCAAAGGAGCAGTCACAGTTACTTCTTACCCCTCCAAATCTTCAGACCAAATGAGCGGAGATCCTGTCTCTGCCTTGCCTTTTCATTTCCTCTTTCTGCCCAACCTCCTGTCTTTCTCTACAGACCTGGAGACCTCTGTGGTTAACTAGAGGCTTGATCGACCGTCTGATCTTTAGGCTTTATTTGCCAGAACACACACACACTTTACAACACATTTAAATATGAACTATTGTCCTCCTTTACGTTATTAGTTGGGGGGGGGACTGTTTTACTTTCTGTATATCATTACAATTTACATGTGTACCATGATTGTAATCTTCAAACAAACTAAAGTTCAAATTAGCAGCCAAGCATAAACTGAATAAACAAGAAGAATATTAAAAGCAAAAACTCCCTTTCCTGTGTTATTTGCCTAGAAAAAGCTTCCTCAATGATAGATTAAAAGGAGTACATAACTTAGCAATAAAATATATAGCATACCCTATAGTCTATGGCAGAAAAGCAGTCCAATGGTTAAGAGAATTTGCTGCTGTTGCAGCAGGTCAGAGTTTGGTTCCTACTGGCACTGGCCGTGTTTAATACCTCAAAACCATCTATAACTCCAGTTCCTAAAAGTCCATCTCCATCTTCTGGTATCTGCGGGCACATGAGTGTGAGCACACATGCACATAGACAAATGTATGCACTTCCCAATGATTTCAAGCGGTTTCAGAAACACAAAGACCATCCAGGAGAGGGAAGAACACCAACATGATTTCTTTATGTAGTCATTTGCAGCACAGTAAATAAGGTAGTAGTCGAAGGGGAACAACTGGGGTATTATACACCTCTGAAAAGTTTAGCCTACGAGAGGAGAGCCTGTCTGAAAAGGATTCAAAGTTGACAATGAGACAGTGGTGCTTGGCTCTTTCTCACTCAGTTAAAATAGCCACTCCGCAAAACAGACCCATTAGGGCATGTGAAAAAGGGGGAGGCTCCCATTTTAAGAATTTCTAACTTTGGGTATGGCTTGTATACTGGGTTAGAATTGCAATCTGATGAGAGACTTGAGAAATTGGTCAGCTTTGTAAAAGATTGTAAAATATCTCTGTAAAGAAAACATCCCCATTCCCAATTAACCAGATGACTCCTAAACTTTGCAATGCCTCATTTTAAAACAGAATTTGCCAAATTGAAAATGTATGAAATGGTGAAATTAATTAGTCATAGTAAACCAAGAAATAACTTAAGAGAAGCCCCACAGAGTTTAATGTTACAAATGACTTCTACCTGGAGGTGTTGCAATAAAAGATGACATCAGAGTACATTTCTCCAGTAACTCTGATCAGACTATAAATGATAAAGTAACCAAAAAGCAATCAAACTTCATAGCATTGCCACAAAGAACCAACTGTCTAAATGACAGTGGAGTCTTTAGAGAAGAACTTGTGAGATAGAATTTGAACTATTCTTAATAAATGGACAGAAATGAAGAGACAGAATATTTTAAGCATAATAAGGTGTAATGATGACAAATGGAATGCTATATGTAGGAATGCTAAGGTTTGTTTTAAGCATATATGTGAGAAAAGAGTATATACAATAAAATGCATAATGAGATACATAAACACATATCTATTTGTATATTCTATTTTATTTCCACTTCTTTGGCATTTGGCTACACTACTAGTTTTGTGATCTTGGGTAAATAACTTATCATATCCTACTTACAGTTTCTTAATTTCAAAATGGAAAAAGTAAATGCTCCTAATTTACTGACCTCTTGCACAATTGAAAACAAATGCAAAAAGTCTTAAACAACATCTTTCTTTATTATCCGTACATCTAAGCTATAATTTTTGTTATTGTTTTTTAAAACAAGGCCTCACTATGTAACCTATTTGAATCCTAGTTTTGCTTTGAACTTGGTATGATTGTAGGCCAGGGTGACCTTGAACTCAAAATCCTCCTGCCTTTCCCCAGAGAGCAATGATTACAGGCATGAGTCATCGCTTCTGGCTTCCTCCATCTTTCTTGTTCTTTCATTGTACTTTGGACTTTCTAAAGGGCAGAGACAAAGTCTTATTCATACTCAACCTTAAACATCCAGCACAATTCTTGTTGTGCAATTGATGCTCATAAATGTTTCTTCAGTGCTGAACTGGTCAATGGTATGTATGAATATCCACATTTCTCTATCATACCAAATCCAAGTTCACAAGCTCATATTGCCAGACTTTTTCTTACTAGCCTTCTTTGGGGTCTCTTATTTTCCATTCCCATGAGATTGTGTATTTTTTGTGGTGCTTTATTAATTTCTAATGGTCCATGTTCTTATTTCACCTATAGAAATTAATAGAAATACTAATAGGTCATAAGCAATCTATGGTTTTGACTTTGAACCTTCCAGTTTTTATATAATTTTAGAACTACTAAAATGTGAGCTTTAAATATAACTATAACTAGCTATAGTTATAGGAAAGGATTGGAGATAGATAGATAGATAGATAGATAGATAGATAGATAGATAGATAGACTGACCAATGGGCTGATACATAGATGGGTAGAGAAATAGGTAAATGAATGGATGCATGGAAGATAGATAGATAGATAGATAGATAGATAGATAGATAGATAGATAGATAGATAGATATGGATGGATAGATATAGATGGATGGATAGATGATAGATAGATAGATAGATAGATAGATAGATAGATAGATAGATAGATGATAGATAGATAGATAGATAGATAGATAGATAGATAGATAGATAGATAGATAGATAGATAGATGAATGGATGGATATACTGTCAGACAGACAGACAGATAGATGGATCGGTAGATAGATGACTGCCCCTGTTAAATGCCTGCAGGTTTTACTCACAGAAGTTTACATTTCTACATAAAAGCAATTTATTTCCTATAGAATTGAAAATACCTGCTTACATTCTGGCATGTATCTTTTAACAAATACTGGAGGGTTAAGGTTAAACTAAAAGTTTATTTCCCTCCCAAGCTACTTAGATCACCATAAAAAGATAGCCATGTAAAATTCTTTGCCTTTTCTGACTTTAAAAAGTTGACTGCTTGCTACCTTTTTTTATCTGAAGCATGTAGGCAGATCCTAATTTGGCCCTGCAAAAAAATCTGTTTGGCCCTGGGCTGAGGGAAGATGTTAATTTTCATGACTGTTTTAGAACACATCAAAATTCAGTATGCATTTTTTTCAGGATTTCAAAGCAATATGCTTAAAACACGCAATTTAGAGCTAGAACATATAGAGCATTTAAAAATATTCACGTTTTACCAAGAATCCATCCGGTCTATTATTACAATAAGTAGGATACAAAGACATCTTTATCTGGTTGTGAATGAAATGCTCTACATCGAAAAAGAGTTCAAAGGAAAATTATAGTCTTTTAGCTCCGGAACTCTATTCTGGCTTTGGCATTAGGAATTTAATATAGTCCAAAAAAGAATTAAATAATGGTATTGCATTAAGTATGGCTCAAAAAAAAAGCCATTTTAGGAAATAATGATGTCCACCTTCAAACATTTGGCTTTAATATATCTTAAGCAACACTCTTAGCTTGATCAATAGATGTAACTAATATTGATTCAGTATATAAGCAAGTGCACTATGAAGACATATTGAGATGAGATCAAACAGTTGATTGTGTTCACAGGCTCCATCCACAGAATTTGTGTTCTGTTGGGTGAATGAAAGAAATGATGAGCAGTCCCGGTTCCCTGCCTTGTGGGAAGTCCAAGGACCTCCCACCTCCTTCCAGGTCTAGTAAGGATGAGGGAGGGGGCCTTGGTTTGGGGAGGGGGAGGGATATGGGAGGCGGTGGAGGAGAGGAGGCAGAAATCTTAAATAAATAAATAAATAAATAAATAAATAAATAAATAAATAAAAGAAATGATGACTCCTTCTTGAAACTAGTAGTAAGAAGAAGTTTTGCAAATGTCCTCATGGAAAAGGAGTTTGTAGTTTCCACCACACAGACAGGCACACTTTCAGATTTACAGGATGTAGACCTTTTGGATTTATATTCTTTGCTTATTTTCTGAGGGTGAGAGAAGTTAGGGGCTGCAGTTAGGGGCTAAGGATACTGCTAATTTTAGTACACCCACATGTGTACTATTTGGACAACGACATTCTAGCTCTCATTCTCCAGATCATTCTATTAGTAAAATGGAATCAAAAGAAATATCAGACATGCTCACATTCGTGTAAAGATATTCGAGAACTCAGTTTACTTTTTTTTTAATGGTAAAAATTTAAGAAGGGAGTCAGTGGATAATTGCCTATAGTGTCTATATTGTTCTTTCATAGGTATTGAGTCCAACCCAACCACCAGAAGCTGAATTTACTTCCTAGGCCCCACATCAGGCAGCCCTTGCACCTATAATTCCAATCCTAGGGATTCAAGCGCCCTTTTCTGGTTTTTAAAGCTAACTGCACTGAGACATACATAGGCTTTCTCTCTCTCTCTCTCTCTCTCTCTCTCTCTCTCGCATGCACGCACGCACACACACACACATACACATATGACATACACCCCCACACACATTAATTTTTTAAGTGAGCAAAATATACAGAATGGTCATTTTCTGAACTGTCTTCCAAGGTAGAAAGCAGCTTTTCTTGGTTTAAAACTAACTTGAACAGAGATAAAAAAACTCATCTCCACATTTATTCTTACACCCAGCAACAAGTGTGAGCTGTTCAGAGGCAGCTGCACTTCTATAATGTGATTATGTTTCCTTGTGGTAGTAAGGATTTAATGTATGGCCTCATGCATAGTGGAGTAGCCTTCTACCACTACACTATAACCCCAGCCCACTCCCCACCCTCCCTTCCAGGGTGGTGCCTCCTCCAGGCTGCTCTCTCTCTTCCCATCCCACTTCTGAAGGGGTAACCTTTGCTCTTTCTCCCCCCACCTCTCTCTCTCCTCTTCCCCTTTCTCCCCTTCCCCTTCCTTTTCCCTCAATTACCTACTAAATTAATTCTATACCCTAACTCTCTCTCTCTGCATGGTGTGTCTGTCTCTCTCACACCCCCTGCAGTCTCCCAAACCACCTGCCAAAGACCTGTTGTTCTGCTGAGACTTGGGTGACCTGTTGTGGCCCCTCATGGGATGCTGCTTTTTGTGGGAACTGTACCCCACCACCATATCTTTTTTAAAAAAAAAAGAACAACAGTCAGAATAAGCAAAAGACCTTTGTGGGTGAGAGTTAGAAAAATAACTTACTGAAAGGTTCAAATTCAGTACATTTATTGAAGAAACCTTTTATTTCCCTATACCATATGCCAAACTGTTCCCAGTCTAAAGTTGTTCATTAAGACATTTTAAAATCCCTTGTTTTCTTTTTTTTAAATAACATAGCAATGAGTATGTTTTAGTGTTTCCAGTTACATATGTTTGATAAAGCTGTCATGGTAACATACCAGATACTTGGTGGTTGAGATAAGGTTATTTATTTTCTCACAGAGATATAGTGTAGAAGGCCAGACAAGATTTCCCTTGACCAGTCAGGTTGGCAGATAGCAAGCAAAGTTTTCCAGGGATCTCACCTATACCTTCTGTCTTAGCTCATGCCATCTTTCCCTTGTGTGTACTTAAGGTGTCTTCTCTGAACCTGTGAGAATCCACTTCTTAGGAGGAAGTGAATCAGAACAGCTTAGGGCAACTTTTCAACCTCAGTTTCTTGTGGGGGGTTTTGATGTGTTCTTGTTTAATGTTAAAATTGTTTGTTTGCCTAGTCTAATAATTTTTACATGTAGTTTATATAAATGTCTAATCATTTTTTTACTTAGAGATTATATAAACTTATATAATATTACATAAACTTATATAAACTTTTACTTATATATTACATAAACGCTGCTATACATTAGAATGGGAACCAAGGTTAAGATGAAGAACAGCCTACAGTCCTTCAAGAAATCTTATAATCTGATTGTAAAAACATGCACATACAAGCTGCAGTGATGACATCCTTATGCAAGAAGTCCTTAGCTTTCTGTCTAATCAACAAGTCTGCTAAGGCAATATTTAGTAAAAGTACAAGAAATCTTATAGAGTATAAAATACATTTGACTTGGGCAGTAGAGCTTTCACTAACACAATGTGAATCTCAATTTAAAAGAAAAATTCTCCACCAAATGGGAGGAAATCATGCATGTGTGCTTCTAAAGCACACTTCTCTCTTGCATTCAGGTTCAGCAAATTTCAACAAAGATTCAGCTAAGTTGTTTCATTTAACTTTTACTATAGCATTTCTACAAACAGCACTTTCTGATCAATGATGCTTTGGCAATGGAGCTACATACCTGGCAACACTTTTCCTTCTGTACTCTGAGATCTAGTTTTCCATTTACCAACCATAAAGGTAAACGCCAGTTAAACTCCTTTTAATTCCATCTTTCTGATGCTCAAGTGGAGAACAAGTATCTCCATCAATTTAATGGCCTAATCCAAAGAAGTGCCAGTGTATCGGCAACAGTCCTGTTAACATGCTGTTAGTTCTCAAACATGCAGGCAGAAATGGAGTACACAGTGCTGAAAGGCACAGCGGTGCATTCCCCAAGGTAAAATTCTATCTGCAATCTCCGCTCTACCGTCATTGATAATAAGTAAATTAGAACCATTTCAAAGTTGTGTTCAGGGAGTGAAGCTTGCACACACTTTAAAATTCATGGAGGAGAATGAAGCTCTCCGAGCTCTCGTAGTTCCTTCAGCCACACTGTGGCACTTTGAATCCCAGCCAACCCTCCATCTTTATTTTGGTCCATTTCTCGTGTGGGAAGTCCTGTATATGTTTTGCTTTTATGGTTAATAAAGTTGCTTTGGCCTATTTCAGGACAGAAGAGAGTAAGGCAGGAATTCCAAGCAGATAGGAGAGGAAAGAAGGTGGAGCCAGGGAGATGCCATGTAGCTGCCTAAGGAGACAGATGCCTGAGAACCTTACCATTAATCACAAGCCTCGTGGTCAAATACAAAATAATAAGAATGTGTTAATTTAAGATATAAGAGTCTGTTAATAAGAAGTCTGAGCTAATAGGCTAAACAGTGTTTTAATTAATATAGTTTATGTGTTATTATTTCGGGTCTGGGCAGGCAGGAATGAACAAGTGGTTTCTGCTTACAGTATGGCCCTCAACAAACTTTTGGGGCTGATGGCCACCCTCCACCTCAGGTCCAGGTGCTTGTGTGCCCACCCGGGGTTGGGAGAAAAGAAGCTGAGACCATGCCCATGCCTTAGCGCTTCCTGCCCAGGTGGGCAGCAGGATCTGGTCTGCTAGAGGTGCAGAGTCAAGAGAGCATGGCGGATTCCGGCCACCATACACAGAGATATTTTCCTATTCAACAGTGTGCTGCATTGCATATTTAGCTTTTACTTACGTTAAAAGGGTTTGTATGCTGCACGGTGCTACCCAGAGTTGATGTGATGACTGCTCTCACTCAGCACTCCCAGTAATGGTGGTGAACTATCCCCATCATATTGAAAGTCTGAGAGAGGTGGATCCAGCATCCAGGACTGCCACAACGATACTGCTTACCACTTTAAAGTGTTTCTGGTCAAAAAATAATTACAGATATGCAATAAAGACAGATTCAGACAAAAGTAAACCTCTGAATGGGTCACGGTGTTACATAAATGTGTGCAGACTTGGGAGAAAGAAGAAAAAATAAAACAGTAAAAGTAAGATAAAAGATTACAGGCAGTCATAGATTAAAGGAGTAAAGACAATAAAATCAATATTAAACTTGTAAAAAAAAAGTAATAGTGTAAGAAAAATAAACCACATAAAGAGGAATATTACATAGAGAGTCTGGATTATGCATATTATTGAATTTTCTTTCAATTTTTTAACTGTGAATGAGCTAAATACAGAAAAATATTTAATTCTGGGGCCTGCTAAGATATCTATATTGGTTAATATAGATACTCTAAAGGTATGTTGACTTCAAAATTTGGGCCTAAGGATATGTTGCTTTGGAAAAGAGGTTCTGTTTCCACAGAAGCTGAGACCGTGTGGATTCCTTCCAGATTAATGTTTCTTGATGGACCAAGATCTCCTGAAAGGTCTCTGTAAATTCCCTAACACACACACACACACACACACACACACACACACACACACACACACATACTTCAGCCCCCCCCCAAAAAAAAGCAAGAGACAATTTGGAGAGAACTACTCTCAAATTCCCAAATATTGTGTAGAAATGTTTATTTATATTTAAAGGGAGATATGCTATAGAGACGAATATTTTGCATTGGCATGAATCTTGTTTTTCATAAAAATTAAATCAATTTTGTTAAATGTATATTTCTACTCTCAATTAAGGTGTTATGTTTGTGTAGCTTGTTTAAAAATGTAATGTATAATTAAGAAATACAGGTTAATAGTCATCTATAATTGTCAAACTTTTAGTCATGTTGGGTTTTCTAGATGTACAGAGATACATTTCAGATGAATAGGTATTCTTCAAACGTTTCAAAGACTAACAAAATATGGCATTTAAAATGTTTTAAGAACATAGGACATTTCATGACAATGAGACACATCTGCTCCTGGCAGTACCAATCTGTTTCAAGAGGATAATGGGTATCAAAGAGGCTTCTTTTGGAGTCCATTAGCTATTGGGGCAAGAAATTGTTCTTGCTTGTACTGCTTGATGTTATGCTGTATGAACTGCACATGCAGGACCCACAGAAAAGTGACTGCTGAAATTGCCTAAAGAAGGTGAGATGGTTTTTCAGGTTTCCTGCTTCATGCGAGAATTGCCAGACATTTTTCTAAGACACAGAAGAAAGCAACTGATAAACTTTGCCAGTACAAGACATAAGAGATCTTCAAATTTCCTGGTTCATAGAAAAGTCTTCGAGATACTATGGGCCTGTAAGCTGAAGATGGATGCCTCAATTTTACAGAAGAACTTTGGGTGATTCTCCAGGCAGTGGAAAGTCTCTGTCAATTCTAGAGTTTTGTAAGTTGCTTATTTACTTAGGTGACATTATATCCTTTTTGAGTCTTCAATAAAGTTGAGGAAAGATAGTTATAATAATAAAAGATAGATTAGATATAAACTTTTAGACTCATAAAGATAGGATAAATGATAGATTATTTTCCTTAATTTGACAAATGTAAATGGACTAAATATTGACAAAGAACTAATACTTACAGTTCCTCCATGACAAGGAGAAGTTTAGCAAATGTTGCCTTCACTTTAAAGGTGAAAATTACTAGCTGAAGAAAATAGTGCATGGTGAATTCTCTGTAATGTATAGTAAGTAAGAATGGACTCATCCATAAAATTATAATAAAGAATGAAAGAAATGTGAAGTGGTTTTCCTGTCATACATAAACCTGTGAAGTATGGGAGCTGATGCATAATTAAAATGGAGATGCATTATGCTCTATCAGAGACAAGCATATAGAGGACAAATGCAGCCTCGGTAGAATTACGGACTCCAAGTACTCTGATCAAGAAAAATCTCTCAGATGAATGCCCACCAGTTTACATTCCAGATGAATCCAGATCCAATCAAATTAACAGTCAAAATTAATCATTACAAATATCAAATGTTTAGTCAACATTGTAAAAACAATCGTAAATACACTTTTACCACAGGTGAGTCCTTGCTTCTTGCCTAAAATAAGAGCAAGTAATTGTTATTAGTTTGGGACTTTGGCTCACTTATGTGAACTTTCTACAGATTTTATCAGAAAGAACTTTGGGGCTTATACAATTCCCTGGTTTTCCTATAAGGAAAAATGTGGAATGTCACTGAAAGAATATTTCTTTTTCCTTTGCCAAATGCAGTACTTAAGTACTATGTTTATATAACCATCTGTCATGTTTACATAGCAGAACTTGAAGGCAGAAATCTCTAATTTGTCAGAATCATGACCTTGTGCATAAGCCTATCTATCATATAAATTACTTTGGAAATATTAGAATTTTCTTTATAAATGTTCATTAACTAAAAGCATGATTGGACCTAATACAAAAACCCTTGCTTCCATCTTGATGCCCTTCACCTATATTGTTCATTACCTAGTGATTTTTTTAGAATGCAAATCACCCAGACAATACTCTTGCTTATGCATTTTCCTTTTGTCATTCAGCAAGTATTTGTCTAAGACACACCACATGTTAGATAGTCTGGGTAGGTAATCAATTAAACTGAGATTATTAGCTTACATTGTAACAAAGAAGAGAGAAAACAAATACTAAATATTAGCAAAAGTTTATAGATTAAAAGATAACATAGCTCTGAAGAAAACGAAAGTAAAACATTGAAATAGTATATAGGAAAAAGACGGTGCATCTAGCTTGCAATGGTAAAAGTATGTTTAATGTGTTTGAGAACCCTCCAAGAAGCCAGTGTGGCTGAAACAAAGTGACCACCACAAAGGGAAAGAAAAGTAGGAGAAAAAGTAAAAGAAGTTGAGAGAAGTGAGCATGTTTGGAAAGTTATTGAGAAATCTAGCTATTTATCTACTTAAATGCCATTCCCAAAAGTTGAATATTTTAAGCTTTAGAGTTGAAGAACTTTATACTTAAGTAGATGAATAGCTAGACTTCATTTAGTCATTCTTTTGAACTTTTTATTCATTCAGCAATTATTTATGAAGGGTGTATGGCTGATAAGGCAAAGAATAGAATGGTAAGGAAAACGGGTGTGACTCCTGTCTACAGGGAATTCCCATGCCACTGAGGAAGACTGATAAATCTGAGAGTTGTACAAGTACTTGCATGTGTGGACACGCCCCTGAATGTATGGCTCTTTGAAAGTCTGCAATAGAAAAGTCTGAACTCGCCAAGAGGTTTGGGGAACTTGTGAAGTAATTAATATGAAGTGAAAGATACGTAGGCACAAAGTGAGAAAAGTACTTCAGAGGCTTAGGACTGAACATGTGAGAGTTCTGCTGTAGGATGACTTGCAGGACTCCCAAAGAAAGAGAGAAACCGTGTATGTGGAGAGCCCTGCACAAGTCTGAAGAGGCAGGAATGAGTGTGTTGGGACTCTGAGGCTGCATTAAGCAGTTTGTCTTTATTCTCTCCCCACTGGGAATCTGCTGAAAGATTTTAAGTCAGGTAGTGATCTAATCAGATTTAAGTTTTAGAGATCACTAATCCATATTGAATATGTATTAATGACTTTGTGTGTCTATCCCTTACATAATTTGTTTCCATTTTAAAGGGACCTATAATGGATAATTCTGAACTCAAGGAGGTCCTGGTGGAAATTTTAAATATTGTAGCAAAAGAATAAGAGAAAATAACTGGATAGGACATTATTGAGTAGTCCCATCCATTAAGTCAGGGAACAAAGTCAGATTCTATGTGATAATCCTTTAAAGTATGACTTTTGTTAATCTATGAAAATGTTTGTAAAGAGCAAAATATTATTTTAGTATGTGTGTGTATTCTCTTTAGCTCTTTGGATGTTTATATCAGTTCTCCTTGTTTAAGTTGTGTTTGAAATGTGTAGTAGACAAATTAAGACTCAAGTTTAAAAATGAAAAATGTATATGACATAAAAAGAAATTCCTCCTTTTTCACTCCTAAACTTTTATGGAAAACTCACATCACTACAACATTAATAATTTTGATGTCTACTTTGACTTTTCATCAGAGCCAATAGTTTCACCTGCAATATCATCCTCATGATTGCATTGAGTCTTTTGAAATTAACAATCAGAAAGAAAGCTGCGTGATATGTAATCAAATAACTACTACTGAAGATATATTTAATTCAGTCTATAACTTCTAGTTAAGATCCACTATATAATCACAGTATAATGAGGTCAGATGATCCAAAGGAATTTCTCAAAATACTTATGCAAATGAGACAATGATCACATAAATAAATGATTATAAATAATATTACACCCTCTCTTTAATGCTGGACACCTCATTCTGTGTGCTAAACTGTGGCTCAGAAAGAGCCACAACCAAAGTGAAATAACTTAATATAAATAGCCTAAGAGAAATACCGATGTGGGATGTCCCTCTGTGCATATGTTGCTTTTATTGGTTGATGAATAAAATTGTTTTGGCCAATGGCTTAGCAGAGTAAAACCAGGTAAGAAATCTGAACACACAGAGAGAGTGGGCAGAGTTGAAGGGACGCCATATAGCCACAGAAAGAGAAAGATGACAGAACATTACCAGGAAGCCACAGACTCATGGTGATATGCAAATTAATAGACATGGGTTAATTTAAGATGTAAGAGCTAACTAGGAATGTGCAAAAACATTGACCAAAGAGTGATGTAATTAGTATAGTTTCTGTGTCATTATCAGGTTTGGTGACTGAGAAACAAAAGAACTATCTCCATTTACAAAATAACCCAAGAGAAATAACCTAGAATAAATGACCTAAGAGAATTAACTTAAGCAACCAGTTCTTATGGACCTTGAAAAGTCTCTTGATCAGACAGAAGTAGATGATTCAAAACACTTAGCTGTATGTGTAGCTCTTTCAATCAGCACAGAAAACTCAGAAATATGTACATGTATGCATGTGTCATTGTATATATTTCATGTGAAATACATAAATATATGAAAATAAGACAGGTTTACCCTCAGTAGTAATTAGGATAATGTGGCTGGAAGAATCACTTAACGCTTAAGAATAATTGTTGTTCATGCAGAAGAACTATGTTCAGTTTCGATCACCCACATGCTGTTGTCCTCAGCCAGTCTTAAGTTTCAGGGGATCTGATAAGCTCTTCTGATTTCTGACCAGGCATGGACATGGTACACACATGCAATCAGGCAAAAATTCACATGTATAAAAGAAAAACAAACCTAAGGAAAACAAAGCAACTGTCTAGCTACAGAGAGAGACAGTCAGAGATATGGGTGGATTTGGGTGTGTTAGAGGCCAGCCTGGTCTACATGAGGAATTTCAGGATAGCTAGGGATATTTGGTCTCAAAAAAAAGAACAATCATAAAAGATTATCATATAAAAGAGAAAGTCCTCCCTTAGCTGAGGGACTACTGTTTTTGAGGAAGAGAAGTCATTTCTCATCAGTGGTGAAAACACTGGTAAATACCCATGTTCCAGTAAATAACTCCACGGCCATGACCATGCAAGTAACTCTAATTAAACTCAGAGTGTCATTTACAAAATTGATATGAATGTAGGAAATGGACTTACTAGTTGAAAAGGAGTTCGAAGGGAGTGAGAGAGCAATCGAGTCGGCAATAAGGGATGAAGATGATCAAAATAAATTAGGCACGTGTATGAAATTGACAAATGAAATTAGAAGACTAAAAAGCCAAATAGAGCATCATATAAAGCACTGTAGATATTGCTAAGTGGTACAGTACTTGAATAGCCCAGGAGTCGATCTTTAACAACTGGAAGCATTTCCATGTGAAAGGGCCCACGCAGCATGTAGAGTTAGGATTGCTTGACTCAGCATGCTATTTCTGATATTCATATTCTTTCATGTATCAACAGTGTGTGTTCCATGTTTTCAATGAGTAGCCATACAAACTGGCTGAACTACAGTTTGCCCATTCATCTACCCATAGCAAGTCTTAGGTTGTTTCAGCTTGGAATAATAAAGTACTAGAACTGCTATACTTATTCATTGCAAGCATTGTGTCAGTGTAATGTTTCATTATGATATGGTAAACATAATTAGTGCTAGTGCTATCTCCAGGCAAGTATGTGTTTCGATTCATAACATATAATCAAATTGGATGCACCATTGTGCTGTCCTCCAGCACTAAGGCATAGTGTCACATGTTCCACATTCTTGTGAGCACGCCACATCGTTAGATTTTTCTTTAGCTTTCTAATAGTTATGTGGAAAGGCCTCAAAGAGGTTTTAATCTGCATGTGCTTTGGATTTTAAATCAGGTTGTGTAACACATACTCATCGTCTTCGATCATGTTAATTCCATGTCCTGCCCAGTTATTTCTACTTTTTGGTGAATGTCTTCAAACTTACAATCTCAAGCTCTATTTTCTCTTTGGAAAAGAGAAACTTTAAAACAGTGTAGGAAACATCATTTCAGTTCATGAGTTAAATTTAAAAATAAAAATAATCCTGAAAATGTAGCATTTAATTTTTTATTATTTTATTCCTTTTACATGAATGAGTTTTGGAAGCCTATAATGCCTATTTGATTGTTTTTTTCTTATTTCTAAGTTGGATTTTTTTAAACTCTACAATGGAATTTTTAAAAAGGCACTAAATCACTGAAAGGAGACAAAAATAATACTTTCAACGAAAAACCCCGTGGAATTTTTCTTTTGAAATGTTATTATATTGTTTTAGTAGATAGTTGGCACTGCCAATTGTATCCTATAATTCCTGTTCATTGCCAGCTCAAAAGAGAGAAAGAGAGAGATACAGCCAAATAACTGTGGATTTTTTAAATCTAGTTGTCATCAAAAAGTTTGCAAAAAGTCCCTTAAGCATTACAATAATTAAAAAACAGTAAAATAACCATACATTTACAACAGGGTGAGAAAAGCATGCTGTTTAATTGGTTGGTTGTGTATTAAAACCAATGTTATTATAAGTACAAATCTTTAGGAAGATGGAATAATTATAAATTAATTGTTTCATACTCTCAATGGTTACCAACATTTTTTGGTAAAATATGTTTCCATCAATGTTGATGTGAAAACACAAGTACAATCACCAAAACTGAATGAAAACCACATCACATAAACCAACACTGTCTCTGTTGTCTCTAGAGAACTTGAGGTTCAAACTCTGTCATTTCATGACTGGAGACCATGACTCTTGAAGCACATTAAATTAAGAAAAAAGTCCTAGCTTTGTGACTAATTCTATGAATATGAATATCTAAGTTGTAGAAAATGTAGTAACTAAAATGTCTACATGGGCTTTTCAAGCTTCCCTGGGTGGGTTAGGAGTATCTGGTCCTGAAGAATGAGGAAATGCTACTCTGCTGCCTCCCTCTCTACTGAGTGGCTAAATGGTCATCAGGAAGCTGACCTACAGTTCCCAGGCATTTCTGAATCAATAAGATGGGGTTCCATGTTCCCCACTTATTCACTGAACTTCTTTAGCAAGAATCCAGACAACTAAGAATAACATGAGGAAAAAGAAAAAGAGAGAAATTGATAATGATTAACAGGGAAGGAAGGGTAAGAAAATGGAAGGAAAATGTTAAAAGACAAGAAAAGAAAAGCAAATTAAATGAAGCTCAAGCTTAAAAAATATATGTGGAATAAATAAATGGATGAGAAAATGAGTGAATGAACATAAATTCTTTAGAAAAAATATACCATTTATGTGAATGAACTTTAAATGTAAATGATGAGTGTTGTATTCTGTCTTATACTCTAGATAATATAAACTTGCAGAGAAGTGAGTGATCTGAGAAAGCACTGTTTATTAATGTGCACAGAAGGTGCACAGAAGGCACTGGAGATACTGAGCACTTTCAGCAGCACAATTGTGTGGTCAGTTTTGATATATTTCATCTGAAGAATAGCAACATGTTCACAAACACAGTTTCTAAATACAGACTACCTGGCTTGCAATACCAACACTAACCAGTATTTTCCTAGTTTTATGATATTTGTGCCTCAGTTTCCTCACCTGTCAATAGAAATAGTAGTGATACCAATCTATTAGTATTATATAATCCTACTATAAGAATTAAAAGTTGTAAGTATAGTGAAGCCTTCATATTTAAATTTATTTCAATGTTATTAATATTATTGGTACTTAAAACCTAGTAAAAAGTGTACCAGCTAATCTTCTGGATTATATAGAGAAATAATGAGGTCATCACTTCTCTAAAAGTGTTGAACTAAATATATTAATAAAAATATTTGCATTGTAATTATTGGTATTTCAGAGAAAATTAGCCTCCTATTTGATCACTTTTGTTGTTGTTAAACAATGTTTCCCCCAAGATAAGTTAACTATAAGGCCCAGTTAAGAAACAGCAGGAGGCAAAATTATTCTTAATTTAACAAGGGCAATCCTCCAATTTGTCTTAGTGCCCTGTAGCTGTTGACTAAAACCAACTGCTGGGCATAGAAGTGAACACAACTTGATATGTCTCAGATCTGTAACATGTATTGTTAGTTAGGCTTCATAAAAAATTCTCTCTTTCTCTCTCTCTCTCTCTCTCTCCCTCCCTCCCTCCCTCCCTCCCTCCCTCCCTCCCTCCCTCCCTCCCTCCCTCTTCCTTTCTCTCTTGACTCTAAATTTGTATTATATTCTGAAAGAACGGTGGAACAGCGTCATGTTGCTCATGTTGTTAGAGACAGAATTCAGCTACTATACCTAAAGTTAACATGCTTGCAATTACAAAAGTTAGTGGTGATAATAAGAAATTGAGACATTTTAATTGTAACCCCAAAGAGGGAAATCTCAAATAATCTGGCAAGAAAAGCAATTGAATATTCTTTTTTGTTTTGCTTTTTTTTTTTTTTTTTTGAGACAGGGTTTCTCTGTAGCTTTGGACCCTGGCCTGGAACAAAAAGTTGAAGATTCTGTCTACTTTTTCAGGTATTTGTTAGTATAGCTTTTGAAAACTATGATGGAAGAATCCCAAAGACTGAGTTGTCAATGATTAACGAAAAGTCCAGGAGGCTTAGTTCTTGCAAAATGGAAGGTTTGTATTGTCCAAAGAGAACTGATCTATGTACTAAATTCTTTATTCATTACTGGCTAACACATTTTCAATATTAATCTGCTTGGGTTTTTTTTTTTAACAAGATCATCCATGAATCAATCAACAGTACCAAGGGCAAAGACTAAAACAAAAGTGTTCATTGACTACTACTGTAAGAGCTTTCAAAGGTACCAATTAATCAATAATGATCATTGTTAGAGTGAACTTCCACTCCTTTAAGGATTTGCTTCAACACAGACTTTCTCTGGAACCATTTTTTGTAAGTCAAAATCCCTTTGGATCTTTAGTCACCTCATTAATTGCTGCCCTGTGTTCCCTGTCTACTTTTAACTCCTTCTAGTAATAGAAAATACTTCATAATGAAAAATTTATTTAAATGAGTTTCTAAAGTATCTATTTACAGTGAACTAGGAACATTAGCTTTGATTTTTATTGTCCAAGAACGAGGACACTCTTTTCACAGCAGAGTCAGTGCAGCAGGAACACAGCATTTTAGCAATGCCAAAGTGTGAGGAGCCACTGACAGAAGTGAGTTCTGCCACCTCAAGGACAGAGGCTCTGGCAGTGGTGTGAGAGGAAACTTATTGCCTGAGGCCCCTTGTCCTTTCTAAGACTTTCACCTAGTGGCCCTACACAAGTTTTATAACCACAGAATTGCTAGCCTGGTGACAGAAAGGTGGGCCACTAGAAACAAAGCATTAGAAAACTGTAAAATGGAGAGTCTTTTTTTTTTCTTTAGCCCTCCAAAGCAAAATCTTAAATAAGGTTTAAACACTATTAAGACATTTTCTAGGTATATCACTGGACAGTGTTAATGGGAGAAAAATGAAAATTAGTGTGGCCTTAACAGAACAGGGAGGAATAGAGGTAACAATATGTCTGTGAGGAGAGGGGATCACATACTCTGTGAGAGTGACTCACTTATTACACATAGTACGATTGGTTATTGTGTACCCGGCAATCCACTAGGGCATCCAGTGGTCAGCCAAATTGTGCACTTACAAATGTATACAGATATGTGCTTAGAGCTCTATGTCCTCATTTACACTGTGTCTTGAGCTCTTTATGGAAATTAACTGCTATTGCAGACTAGCAATTCTTCAACGTGAATATAATTTCCAGTTTTACCTTTTTCTCTCACTTAGTAAATTAAATTAGAACACATTATAGACTAATACCGTGGGAATTGCATTTATTAGATCATAGCCCATTTGAATTACGAAGGCACTTGCACCCAGAGGCACTGACTGCCCTGCAGAAAGGCAGAGCAGGGCATAAAGGTTTACTGCACTAAGTAGTTTCTCACCCATCAAAGAATGGGTTCCATTTTTTTTTTCTATCAGACTCAGTAAAAATGCCATTCATGACTGTACCATGACTCAGATCCTCACTGTGGTCTGCTAGGGATGCAAAAACTGAACAAAGAAAGACAGGCAGTGCATTTGCCCATTTCTGCTAAAGGGGTGTTCAAGATCTGTATCCAGCTCCATCACATTCAGATTAGGGGGAGAAAGGTAATTTTTGAAGACATTTATTCTCTGGTAGAAGCAAAATTATTTTTATCTCTATACTGCCAAAAAAAATAAATGACAATACACCAATGACATAAATTCACAAGAACCAAGTTTTCAGAGCAAATCAAATCACAAATCTTTGGAGAGGAGTGTGTTATATGTGGTAACTTTGATTACCATCTGCACTCTGAAGCAGCGCATTTGCGAGTTAACTTTTGAAGAAGTGAAATGCATCCCCAAATAATTCATTACTGGTGCTCATTCTGCCTTTGCAATGAATCAGAGTCTGAGAGCGCTTCATTTGGTGCATTTGTACGGTTTAAATAAATCTGGAAACACTAACCCTGTCACGTTCAGAGGTCGAGTGTGGGAATGAATCTCTAGACACAGAGGGTAAAATACTTCAAGCCGTATCCCCAAGAGATTTCAGCTGGACAATCAGAATTTCCTTTCCAAGAGCAGGGTGCCCCGATGCATGGGAGCCGTTGGTGTGTTTGAAAGTCCCCTTAACCTGTCTTCGCACACAGCATAAATCACAGCCATAAAGTCTTCCTATTCAGCATGTCCGGGCTTGGGGCAGCTGACCAGCTGCTGACCTTTGATTCTGGGCCCCCACTGACCCTAACTTCGAAGTTCAGGCGGTCAATTTCAGGTCACTGAGGGCAGTCTCCCAGTCTTTTCAATTCCCCTTGGACTACAAGGTTAAATAATCTGCACAGGTATTTTCCTAAGTTTCCTAAATATGTAGCTCATAGAATCCATACCGAATATAACCAAAAAAAGACAAGATCACAAGGAAGGACACAAAAAAGGGTGAGAAAAAAATAAACAGCCAATTTTACATTGATACCCTCTTAACCAGACCGGCCTTGGTATCCACCATGTTGGTCGTTTATCAGTATAATGGATCCACAGCCTTAAACAATTGTCAAACATTCTTTTAAAAGCCATTAGTTTTTCAACTAATATATATCTGGTTTGTGCATTTGTTGAACCCTTCACTTGTCACTGAGAACCGGCCTGTTAAACTAAGCAGACGCCTGATCAGTTTTCAGTGAGCGTTGAGCCTCAGGGTTCACCTGGGTCATCCGCAAGATTTATGAGGCCCAGTGCCAGTATCTGATTGGGACTGTTAGTGCTAAGGAAAGCTGACGCTTCCTCCCTTGCTCTCCTCAAGCCTGACACACAAAGTCCACTGACTTAACTTGTACATTCCCACTAGCTGCCTAAGAGGCAGCAAAATTGATGACCTGTACAGACACCAAAGTGAACATCAATAAAAAAAGATGAATGTGACCAAGTGGAGTGACAAGCCTCACTGCTGAGCGACTGAGAGAGAGGGCAGAGAAAAGGTTAAAAAAACACTGGAAAGTTATTTATACAAGCTTCAAGGACAAGGATTTTGCCACCGCTTGCCTAAGGATTTGCACTTCTGCCATTCTTTTCTGGGGTTTCTATCCTTCTCTGGTTGACAAAATGTCTGAGGAACTTCTGAAAATTTCCAGTTATTTTTACTTCTAAGTTTAGTATAGAAATTTTTATTTTTTTATCTTTATACATGAGCAAATGATACCCTGAGATGAACTAAAAACTGTTGCTCAGATGACAGAAAGGGACAGGACACTGTCAATAGGACTCAGACATGCTCTGACCAGTGTGGATGGCTGAAAATGAACAGATGACATGTTCCATGGAGTGCGCACAAGCCCTGGGATATGTTCACCATAGAGCACTTTCCATGAAACTGCAGGCGTACACTAGGAATTGCGCTCAGGATGGTTGGGTGGTCCATGAAGTAGTCATCTGGTGACATTAAAGTCACTCTCTATTTTATATCAAGTGTGGTCTCATTCTAATGTTCTTGTGAGCAAAGTCACTGGATAATTTAGCTAGCAGAACAAATTAGATTGCAAAAACACAAACTGAAAAACAGAATTTTTTTTTTGTTTTTTTTCGAGACAGGGTTTATCTGTGGCTTTAGAGCCTGTCCTGGAACTAGCTCTTATAGACCAGGCTGGTCTCAGACTCACAGAGATCCACCTGCCTCTGCCTCCCGAGTGCTGGGATTAAAGGCATGCGCCACCACCGCCCGGCAAAAACAGAATTTTTTGTAGTTTCTTCTATTTTATTATTAATGTGTTTATTCACCTTCTGAGAAGATTTCTCTGTGTCTATATATTATATAAATAAAATTAAAAATAAATATGTGATCAGGACAATTGGATGTGATTTATACATGATGATGTCAGAAGAAATGGCAGAATCCCCAGATGATACTATTTTCAAATATTTCTTTCATACTTCACTCTGCATTGGTTTTTATGTTTAGCAAGTATTAAATGGTAATCTATTTTCTTTTCCCTATTTATTTGTTTGTTTGTTTGTTTATTTATTTGATTTCTGAAGACAAAGTTTCTCTATATAACAATCATAACTGTCCTGAAACTTCCTCTGTAAACGAGGCTGGCATCGAACTCACAGAGATCCACCTGCCTCTGACTCTCAACTGTGCCACCACTGCTGGGAGGTGATCTACTTCCATACAGCACAAAACCACATTTAAACATAAGAAATGTGTTCTTCAGGTATCTCAGGTAATAGCACCTTCTACATAGATACAACTCCCTTTTAGGTTTAAAATGAAACTAACAAAATGCTACCACGGTGTTCTAATTGTGTGTAAAGACTGAACTTGGTGTCTACTAGAGCTGAAGATTGAATTTTTGTTCTATTTCAACAGTGTTCAAACCAAAGCAGCTTTGGCTTTCCAGCCTGTGTGGTCCTTCATTGTTCTGACCACAACAACAAAACTGTCAGGAGACTAGACTTCTCGCCTGTGTTATCACAAAACCTGAGTCAAGTAGAAACAACAACGTTCTATCACTACCTTGTGATAAGATGGCTACCAAAACCCCAGTGATGGCAAGAAGTTTGGTGCTTTAGTGTGTCAAGGAAATTTCTTCCAACCCTGCTACTTTGTCTGATATAATTTTAAGAGTGAGACTAAATAAATATTTCCCATTTGCACAAATGGGACTTTATATCTTTCCTTTGGGGAGTCTCCTAAACTTCTAACATACCACTGGCATTTCTCTAGGAAGACTAAGTAGCCCATGTTACTCGCAAATGAGCCAAGTCTTTAGAAAAGATGATCATTTATGGTACCAGGAGGAATGACATACATATGGAGACTCAACCTCAGAATAAGAACAAAGCAACTTCCAGCAGGAAGGCAAAAGAAATTTATAGAATATAACAGTATGTGAGGGTTTTAAAAGGACAGGTGTGATATGTCTTTATCTCTTAACATAATACATGAGTTTGTTTACTAGAATAACTATTGTAATTCACGAGTTTTTCCAGCTTAGTTTTTTTTTCTTATTTTTCTTCATGGTGTGGACTTTTTGAAGTTATGAAAGTTACCTATCATAGTTTTTGCATCCTATATGTTCTTAATTCATCTAGATGTTCTTACTCAGATCCACTGTAGCTCCTTTGTGACTGGGCATCACCGCTCTGGAACATGGACTTACAGGGGACATGGTTTAGAATTTTGATTGCAGTTTAGGAAGTTAATGAAGAAAACTCAAGTAATAGCAATTATTTTCTCTAGAATAAATAAGAAAATCTATGAAGTATCCCTTTGTGATCTTAATTCTGTTTATTTTAACTTAAATATTCACATATCCTTGAGAATTTTGTGAAAAAAATAGTTCAAAAATTGTGTTTACATTCCTATTATTATTATTATTATTATTAAAAAATTTCACCTCCTACCCTCCTCCAATTTTCCTCCTACTCCCCCCATTCCCNCCCCCCATTTCCCAGTCCAAAGAGCAGTCAGGGTTCCCTGCCCTGTGGGAAGTCCAAGGTCCTTCCCCCTCCATTCAGGTCTAGGAAGGTGAGCATCCAAACAGACTAGGTTCCCACAAAGCCAGTACATGCAGTAGAATCAAAACCCAGTGCCATTGTCCTTGGCTTCTCAGTCAGCCCTCCTTGTCAGCCACTTTCAGAGAATCTGGTTTGATCACATGCTCCATCAGTCCCAGTCCAGCTGGCCTTGGTGAATTCCCATTAGATCAGCCCCACCATCACAGTGGGTGGGTGCACCCCTTGTGGTCCTGATTTCTTTGCTCATGTTCTTTCTCCTTCTGCTCCTTATTTGAACCTTGGGAGTTCAGTCCAGTGTTCCAGTGTGGGTCTCTGTCTCTATCTCCATCAATCACCAGATGAAGGTTCTTCTTGAAAATAGCTTTTGTTTTTCTCATAATGTATCTTGATCATAGCTTCCCTGTTGCTGGTTGTTTTCACTCTTTACTCTTTAGAGAATCCACCACCCACATCCCAAATAAATCACATGGAGTCTAATTTTTTCTTATAAATGTCTGGCTTTAGCTTGGCTTGTTTCTTGACAGTTTAACTTAAATTATCCTGTCTACATGTTTCCTATGAACTTTTATCTTTCTCTCTTCTATATACCTTTCTTTACTTCTGACTCCATGGCTGGCTCTGTAGCTTGGTAGCTGGTCTCTGGAGTCTGGAGTCCTCCTTTCCTTCTCCTTTTGCTTCTCGATCTTTCTTTTCCTCCTTCTATTTATTCTCTCTATAAATCAGCCCTATCTATCTTCTACCTTGTTATTGTCTATTCACCTCTTTATTAGACCAATCAGATGTTTTAGACATGGAGAGTAATATAGCTTCACACAGTTCAACAAATGTGATATAAAAGAATGCAATATATCTTTGCATCATTAAAAATGTTCCACAAAATAAACAAATACAACACATTTTTGTAATATTCTATAGGATTTCTATTTCCACCACTCCTTGCAGTTTCTTCCTACACTCCATCCCATCCATATATACTTTCTTTCTGTCTCTCATTAGAAAACAAACAGGTCTGTACCCTATTTATTATTGTTCTTCTGATGTCAAGTTTCTTGAGTTCTTTATATAGTTTGGATATCAATCCTTTGTACAATATAGGGTTGGTGAAGATCTTTTCCCGAAGCATAGGCTACAATTTTGTCTTATTCACTGTGTTCTTTGCCTTAGAGGAGCTTCTTAGTCTTAGGAGGTCCCATTTATTAATTGTTACTCTCAGTGTCTGTGCTACTAGTGTTATATTTAGGAAGTGGTCTTCTTTGCCTACCCGTTCAAGGTTACTTCTAACTTTCTCGTCTATGAGGCTCACTGTGGCTGGATTTATGTTGAGATCTTAGATCCATTTGGCCTTGAGTTTTGTGTTTTGAGATAGATAAGGATCTGTTTGAATTATTTTACATGTTGACATCCAGTTATGCCAGCACCATTTGTTGAAGATATTTTTTTTCATTGTATAATTTTAGTTTCTTTGTCAAAAATCAGGTGTTCATAGATGTGTGAATTAATATCAGAGTCTTCAATTTGATTCCATTGGCCTACCTGTCTGTTTTTATGCCAAATGCCAAGTTGTTTTCATTATGATAGCTCTATAGTAGAGCCTTAAGTCATAGAAGGTGATGCCTCCAGAAGTTGCTTTCTTGTACAGGATTGTTTTGTCTATCCTGGGTTTTTTGTTTGTTTGTTTTTCCTTGTAAAGTTAAGTATTGTTCTTTTAAGGTCTGTGAAGAATTGTTTTGGGATTTTGATGGGATTGCATTGAATCTGTAGATTGCTTTTGGTAAGATGTCATTTTTAAGTTGAATTCTCAACAGAAAAACCTCAAACGGCCAAAAGACACTTGAGGAATTGTTCAACATCCTTAGCTATCAGGGAAATGCAAATCAAAATAACTCTGAGATACTATCTTACAATAGTCAGAATGGTAAGATCAAAAACACTGAGGATAACTTATGCTGAGGAGGATACAGAGAAAGAGAACACTCCTCCATTGCTGGTGAGTGTGCAAACTTGTACAGTCACTTTGGTAATCAGTATGGCAGCTTCAGGAATCAATATATCTTGAGACCCAGCAGTACCCAAAGGATGCAGACCCATATCACAAAGATATATGCGCAACTATATCCATAGCAGCATTATTTGTAATAGCAAGAATCTGGAAACAACCTAGATGCTTCTCAACCAAATAATGGATAAAGAAAAAGTAGGAAATTTACACAATGGAGTACAATTCAGCAGTAAAAAAAACAATATCTTGAAATTTGCATGTAAATTCTGAGTGAGGTAACGCAGACCCAGAAAGACAAACACAGTATGTACTCACTCATAAACGGATATTAGATGCAAAGAATAACCAGCCTATAATTCACAACCACAGAGAAGCTGGGGAACATGAAAAACCCTAAGAGAAATATTCATGGATCCCCTGGAAAAGGGGAAATAAACAAGATCTCATGAGAAAATTGGAAGTGTATTAGGAGAGAACTGAGGGAGGAGGATAACATGAGGGGACAGGATGGTCAAGTTGGTGGAAGGATGGAGAGAAGAGAGTAAGGAAAAAGATATCCTGATTGACGGAGCCATTATGAGGTTAGCATGAACCCTGGCACCAGAGAAATTCCCAGGATTCCACAAAGATGACCCCAGGTAAGACCATAAGCAGTAGTGGAGAGGGTGCCTGAACTGACCTTCCCCTGTAATCAGATTGATGACTACCTTAATTGTCATCAAAGAACCTTCATCTAGCAACTGATGGAAGCAGATGCAGAGATCCACAGTTAAGAACTGATTCAAACTTCTGGAAAGCAGTCCAAGAGAGAGAGGAGCAATAATATTAGCAAAGAGGTTAAGACGATAATGGGGCTACCCATAGAAACAGCTGACCTGAACTAGCGGGAGCTCACTGACTCTAGACTGACAGCAGGGGACCCTGCATAGGCCAAACTAAGCCCTCTGAATGTGGGGGACAGATAAGTGGTTGGAGCAGTCTTTGTGGGCACTAGCAGTGGGACCAGGATTTTTCCCTTTGCTTGAACTGGGTTTTTGGAGCCCATTCTTTCTGGAGGAATACCTTGTTCAATCTAAATATAGAGGGGAGGGCCTTGGTTTGCCTCTAAGTGAAGTGTCAGATTTTGTTGACACCCCATGGGAAGCCTTTCTCTCTAGGAGTGGATGGGGGTCAGATGGGGGAAAGGTGGGAGGGCAGGAACAGGGTAGGAAGTAGAAGTGGCATAAGCCTGTAAAAAAAGAGAAAAGATTGTGTTAAAAAATAAATTAGTTAATTTAATAAAAAAGGAAAAAGAAAACAAACAAGCTTCCAAGGACTTATAATAAAAGACAATATGTGAGAGAATAAAATAAAGGCTACGTGTTTCCACTCTAAGCATTTCAGCACTCATGAGGCTGGTCTGAGATCTGCAAATGACACTTTGAACACTTAATCTCATCTGGATGGAAGACCTGAGGTTTCGATACTTATGGTAACACTAGCTTTCAACAGAGGGTTTAATGTCCTTCCTTATTCAACAGTTCTGGTGTTCTCTTGGCAAACTGACATCATGGATCATCATTTAGCCTCATGCAGCTAGTCTGTCAAGCTTGCTCAAACTGTCCAACATCCAGACCAGAGTGCTGTTTCCTAGTTATCGGACACACTTCATCGCTAGGACCCAAGTAAACAACAGTAAGATTTCCTTTAGTAAAACTGAAGAATTTCTAAGTTCTAAGTCATTTTCTGTGGTGTAAGAGTCTCAGATTTTCATTGGTAAAATGACTGGGAACCATGATTCAAAACTGAACTGGAGTAGGTTTAGGGATGACCTTGGCCTTCTCTCAGGTGGGCAGATGCAGAGGGATAGTTTCTTTATCCATTATCATGGAAAGTGACCCACAGAGTTTCCTCTACAGGAGGCAACTAGTTGCTTGTGTCTGATTGATCTAAAAGAAATAAATTTACATTCTCCCTGCTGTCTCTTTTTGCAATATAAAAGCTTCCTGGAGTTCAAAATTCATGTATTATTCTTAAAAATAATGGAATTTTCCAAAGAAGGAATGTGCTTAGAAACATAATAAATAATTTAGAACAACTTGAGATAAACACAGAAAGGTTGCCAACTATCACATTGTTCTCTCTGGTAGTTTTATCAGGAAGAGATAGTAAAAAATAAATTGAATTACCTTTCTTTCTGTCTTGTTGATATTTAGTATTATCTAGTTAAAGAATAAAACACAATAACAAAATACATCAAAAATGTCTAAAAGGTAGCAAGAATTAGAAAAATCGATATTTAATGCAATCATGTCAAGTGGATTCTCTAAACCTTGATGTGGGTGTAGACATCTCAGTTGAAAAGTCAAATTATAACATTTACAGCTTAATGTACAACTTTATAGGACAGAAAAATATGATCACATGCTTATAGTTTCTTTTCTAATGTAAATTGACCAATATCAATAGCAATATAGTGCCAGATTTCTACCTACCCATCTTAGTGCAGGAACAAGGTGTCTCAGAGGTCACAAATGAGCTATATTATATAAGGTTTCTCTGAATTAAAATATCAAAAGTCCTGTTTTCAAATTTTTTAGAAAATAAGTATATGTATTTTAATTGTTTATAAAAAGATTTTTAATGGATTAGAAAAAATGTTTTTAGTATTTGTTAACTTCTTTCTGAACTATTTATCTGCTTGGTTTCTACTAATGGACATTCCTATCATGTAAGAGTATGTCACAGGGATTATAGTCAATTGTTAGCAACCATGAATTGTGCTTTCACAGCAAAATAATTTTGCTAAAATGATTAAAATCTTTATTTCTACTGAAAACATGACTTGATGAAACAATCAAGTGCTTCCCAAATTCCTTCATAAGTTACTTGAACTCTACCAAGTGAAATAATTATTTGGCTAATGATTATTTTATGTGGAAAATATTCTCCAAAGTAAATGTTGTTAAAGATACAGTGCTTATTTTTGAATGGGCTTTTTTCCAGATACCTAAAATTTTCTATTATTACCTTATTGTTGTTATCATTATTACATTTATAGAAATGAGAAAGAAAAAAGAATGAAGGAACTAAAAAAGAGAAATGAGTTGTCTTTATTATCACTGTCTGTTCAGGTTACTATCACAAAACACCTTAGACTGGGAGTTGGTGAACATATGTAATCTGTTGTGGAGGCTGAACGCTCAAGTGCAGACAACCATCTTGGGCAGGCTTTGGTGTGGATTCCTTGCTGGATAAAGATCAACTCTGTTTTGGAGATTACATGGTAGGAAGAACCAGCTAACTCTCCAACTCCTAAAGTACCAAACCAGTTCAAGAGGGCAACACCATCAATGACCTAACCACCTCCCAAAGAGACTTTTCATTGAAACTACCACACTCTGGAGCAGATTTCTCCACGTGGATTTAATTATATCCACTATTTGGTCTTTAAAGGGAAAACAGGAAAGACTGCCTGTTTGCTAGAAAGTCTTACAAATTTACATTTAGAATCTTTCTCTAATTCTTTAGCTAGCTCATTTCAAAACATTTATCAATTTTGGACAAGTAAAACAAAATGAAATATGAAAGTGGTTATCGTAATTAAATGGCTTACTATTCCAACTTAGAAAAGTGTGGTAAACAAATTTACAAGAATAATAGAGTGCCCCACCCTGTTCACATAATCTGCACACTGTCTTCATGACTCCTGTAGAGCATCCTCCTAGACCCGATGCTTAGCACGCATGCTCATCCTGCGTGGGTTATGGCTTCTTCTTTACCATGCTACTATCATTTCTCTTTTCCCTCCAGATGTTGTCAACATCCAAGAGCACAGAAATACCTCCTTTAAAAAATATTCCTTTCTAATACTTATTCCATTCTATTGAAATAAAAATATCTGTATTACAAACTGTGGATAATACTTTGTTTCATTTATCCTCATGTTAACTTTTAAAACTATGTTGTGGTTCTCGGTTGTGCTGATATTCATTTAACAAAACTTACAGCAAGTCTGCATATTAGATGAGAAAATAGATATGCACTAAAAAACACAGTTTATACCAAAGAAAAAGAAAGAAAAATCTGCCTGCAGTGCAAATTGGGAAAAGGGACTTTGCCCCTATTCTAGAGGGTTACTTCTGTCACTAAGTCATATCTCATATCCATGAACTGTTTTTTCAATTAAGATCTCCTGGGAAAATAAAAGCATAGTGCAAAGTAAAGCTTGCTGAAGATCAGAGATGGCTTATTGTTAATGACATAAAAAAATGATATCTCAAGTTTTAATTTCTGTAACAAAAGAGGAAAATTCTAAGCAAGGCTATATTTTAGACTACATGAATATTTATTTTGTTATTTTTAACATTTTATTATGATGGTTACTACTGACACTTTTCTAAGGGACATACCTTGAAAAGAGTAAGTTCAAAGTTAAGTTATTTTCTTCACTCTAAATCATTTTTAAAGATGAATGCCCTAAAACCAAGTCCTCTTATCATTAGAAGTGGAAATATCAACTAAATGGATTAAGGTGCAATAATAAAAAAGGGAGTCACTTCAGCCTATAGAAATTCCCAGCAAAACTAAAGAACCTCGGTCTGTTTAGTTTATGGCACATTTCTTTTGAAAATTGATCAGGAATAGATAATTTTTTGTATCATAGGTAAACAACAGCTTTCACATTTTGTCATCCAAAAAGTTCACTTGAAAATCTATGATAATCTATAGCAAACAAACTGGTGAACATTCAAATACATAGATGTATCCATACAAATGAGAGTAAACGAAGTATATTACATAAAATGTATACATATTCAATAATATTTCCAGTTCTATACAGATGACTCAAATCTGTCCCATCAAACAGCAGCTCAGAGGGTGTGTTTTATGCACAATAATTGCATTCCTTACCTCCTAGGTAAAATGTTTACTTTTTTTCCAATTTTGACAGTATTATGATGCAAAGAATATTTTTGTTTTTCATGTTTTGATCCAATTTTAAAAGTATTTTGCCAAAAGAAACATATACTTTCTAAGCATTTTGTGTCAGCATACAAGTAATAAATGCACAGAGGTCAACATCTGTTAATACTTTCTATATTTTGTGATCTTTCACTTGCTTAAAACATGCCAGACTGAGCCATTCTGTGGGGGAGCATAATCTTCTCTTTCATCTGTATAAAATTGAAGTGTGTGAATCATATCAAAACTTACTTCCTTTTTTAGGTATTTTATATATTATGGCATTCATTAGTTCCTATATGACTTACAAATTTGCATATATTTGTATAAACACCTTATTCATTTGTTACATACATAATGATTTTTCCATATTATAGGTTTCAAAATTAGCTATGGTGAATTTACATCATTAGGTATTTTTTATGTTAAGCAGTCAGATGTTCCTTTATAGAATCTTAAACAAATTATATGTAACAAATGTTCCCACATGGATTCTTCTACAATTTTGTACCTTTTGTTTGACATTAGAATCCATATGTTGTCTCCCAGGAGGTTTCCATCTCATAGCAAATGCATCCAATGAATATTTTGTCCGTTTTGAAAGTAGATTGCATTCCCAATATAATATATTATCTAGAATTTTTGTTACCCAATTCAATATTTTTTTAAAAACACCTAATTAAAATGTTATTTTTTTTAACCACAAAAATGTATTAATGCCATGCCTTTCAAAATTACTGGGAATTTGATATCAGACCCCTTAATACATCAGACAACTCAAATAACAAATTATTCAAATCTTGCTTAAAATATAGAAGAAATTTCAGATAGTACTTCCTGGTATGTTTTTTTATATGGATGATTTTCCTAAATAATCAAAGAAATTAAATATTTTTGTCATGTATACATAAATGTATATGTGTATTTTGTATCATTCTTGTAACACAATAAGACAGGCTTTAAAAACCTAGGATATTAAAGCAATTTAAAATGCATATTTTATAAATTTTTTTGAAAGGAACTCACAAATAAATAAAAATGCCACACAACAAGATTAAGCAGACCACTAATCTATAAAATGCAATAACTTTCTGTACAGTTCAAATAGGCACTCTGAACAGAAACTTAGCCTCAGAGTAAATTTTGCAGTTTCAGGATTGAATTTATTTTATGCATTGTGTACCACCTAAACTGAAAATATCATGACAGAATTAAATTAGAAAAACAATTAGCTTTATACAAACCGCTTTTAAACTGTTATTCACTGTCAACATTGTCCTTTTTTGTCCCTTTTATTTGGGTTTTGTTTATCTCTTTTCTTCATTATATTGGACCTCCACCTACTCTAAGTTATGGAGTTAAGAGAAAACGTGGTGTGACTTCGTTTAATATACATTCTAGTGCATCCATTTTCCTATGGACTTCAGTTTTAGAGTTAAATAGTATTCCATTTCAGATAGATAGATAGACAGACAGACAGATAGAATAGATAGATAAATACAATGTTTATTATCCATTTACCTATTGATGGACAGATAAATTAATCCCAATTCTTTGCTGTAGTTAACATAGTATAAATAAATATGAGGGTATAAATATCTCTCTGATTGGTATGAACTTCTCAGGGTGTATACCCAGTAGTATTTATAAAATTCAAATAAAATCAAAAGATCATGGAGACAGAAAAAATACATTTCATGAAGTTTCCATATTTTTCCACATATATTTTTGAGTGTTGTTTATTCTTACTTTTTATGTACATGATCATTTTGTCTGCATTTCTGTAAGTCCACCATGTATACACAATGCTCGTGGAACCAGCAAGAAAGCACCGTATATCCCTGGACCTGGAATCACAACACGTTGTGAGTCACTATGTAAGTGCTAGAAACTGAACTGGAGTCCTCCCCATGAGCAGCAAGTGATATTAACCTCTGAGCAATCTGTCACGCTCCCCCACATTATATTTTAATGTTAAAGATTAAATAGCTCCAAATTCATTTTCTTATCCTATCAGACTGTTAAACTTATGCATCACTTGAAGTGTTCAGTATCATATATTTTAATTTTTTGACTTTATGTTGTCTTTTTTATGAGACAAAGACTAGGGGACTTTCTTTTCCTGGGTCTTTAATATAGTACATAACTTCTATTTAGGAGTCTAGTGACAACTGTAATGGACAATTTACAACCTACAGGCTTCTGGATTGAATAGCAGGGTTCTGTAAACCAACAAGCTTCTTTCCGACTTTGGTGAAAGCACAAGTGATTTGTTTATTGCCCTTTACCAGTTCCTCAATTACAATTGATCTCTGCTTAGAGTGCTCCTAATTGCTGGGGAAGAGAGAAATAACTTAATCCTCATAGATGCTCTTAGCCTGTGATTTCTCTTTATACTTAAAAGACACAATCTCACGTAGGCACAGATAAATGGAATCTACACACCTAACCATAACAAGTACTTTTAAATTTAATTTATAAACAATCAAAGTTGAATAAGCTGTATTGGAAACAGCCAAAACATAATGACTGATTGTATCTGACTCTGAGCCACTGACAGACAAACACAAGCATTTGATTAGAGCACTTGTCATGCTGGATCACTACTCCACTGATAGGAGTTGAATCAGCACTTAATCTCCTTATCATGTTTAGGGTGTTGATCAACTTTAAATACTTAATGTAATACAGGACCCCTACTGGCATTTCCACTGAAAGTCAGAGGCATAGTATTGCTTGTCTTCTTATCATATTTTTTCATTAAAAGTGTGAAGAAAAACAGTTATTATCATCAACTTAACATATCCTAATTTAGTCTTTTAAACTTTTGAGTTGTCAGTTTTAGAGAAGCTTGAGTCGCTCTTGGATTATTTTCAAGTTTTGGGCCATTTTAAAAAATACTCTTCCATGCAGTATGTAGTGTTCACTAATTTACCATTAAACTTTGGAATTATTATTTTAGAAAGCTAGTATTTAGTGTAAGCCTTTCTTTTCTTGATTAGACAATTAGAAAATGCAGCTATACATGCACATAAGTAAATGCTTATCCAGCACATAGTTAAATTCTGGCTTGCAGTTTTACTATAGTAAATAAATGCCCAATCAGACAAAAGGTTAACACACAAAGGAACAAGACCCTCTGAAGTGTTATTATGTTACAGATAAACACAACTTTAACCATATCTTGACTCAGGGGACATTCTATATTCCACATTAAAATTTTCTCCTTAGATACTACAGCAGCCTAATTCAGGAAAGCAAGCATAATTCCTACATAATGTTGTGAGTTAATGCTACCTATTTACCATGGCTTACTAAGAACTACAGTCCTCATTTTCTTCTAACCCTGTGTTCACATTTCCACAAACAGACTGAGGTTACTTACTGTTTTAAAGAAAGTATACTGATGTCTATGATGATAAAAGCCACACAAAATAGATACATTTAGTGTTTAACATAATATATAGAATAGAAATATTTAGTGTTTAACATATTAGTACTTTAGTTAGCATTTATGTTCTTTCCAATCTTTGTACAATTTTGAAGTAGCATAAACCCAAAACAACATATAATGAATTGTTTTCTATTACAAGGTATAAAGAATACTTCATTCAGGTAAGAAAAGATATTTTACTATCTCTGAACGCCTCAACCGTTATAGCACCTCATGTATTTTAAAGAGACACGTTGTTAGCTGCTCCTTTAGTGTCAATTCCATTAAACCTGATAAAATTAAGTATATTATAAATAAAACTAGCCTTTATAAAATTATTAGAGATATTAATAAAGGTATTTTAGGAGTCTGTTTTAATGATGTAATTTAAGCAGATAGATGAGGAAACACTTGATTTATGTGGATGATGTTCTACTAATCATGGAATTACTGATAGGATTCATTACTTTTAAATTGGGAACAACCATGCATCTCGAACAGTCAGTAATATTGAGCTAAGTAACAATGTTGGCTAAATCTCACTGAGGCATAAACAGAAGAAAATAAGATAAAAGTCTATTATTTCTTCACTATGAATGCTTTCTAAAGTAACTCAGATGCTCCCATTTTATCTGAATATTGCCTTTTGTTTCCTCTATTAAGTAGTGCTTAAAAACCACAACTCAGTCAATCAGTAAACAAGATCATTATTTCTAAGTGTTTCAGATTTTAAATCAGGGGTTTCATTTAATTTTCCTAGCAGAATAATGCATATAAATGAGGATGTCAAATTGCAAATAACCTGTATTAGAGTAGCATTTACAGTGCTTATGGTAAGTAATCAAAATTATTGACGTAGCGTAGGGATTTTAAATGCTGAAAAACACTAAGAATAAATTGATTGGAAGAATAGAAAGTATATCACTGTGTTAAAGATTTGAAATGAAAGTGAAATGCATTATATGATTTTATAGTTTAAAAGAACATGTACATACAGTACATGTATATAGATAGATATGCACATAGATGGATAATGTGGACATTATTGATTTAAATTCCCTATTGGGATTAAAGAGAGAATGCCTGGTTTCACTTCAATGGTAATGTTGGCATTTATTATCAATATGATAAAATACAAATTGATGCTCTGTAATACAGATTTAATGCCCCTGCTGAACTTTTTCCATTAGTATCTAATGGTGACTTCTGTTTACCTTCTATGACTACAAATGCTCATTCCATCTTTTCTCCATGATCATCACAGTTACATAGGAAATGTTTTTTCTGAAAAAGAAAATAGTCTGCCTATTTTAGAAAACAATAGAGTTTGCATCTATAAATGTAACTTTAATCTATGCATTCTATGATGTTCAGAATTCTCAAAGAGAATTTTATCATGAGTTTATAAATAGAAGTGAAAATGAAAATAATATGGGATAGTAAGAAAAAGCTAGTTGCATTGATTAAAGTGAAGCATTTTTTTCTCTCAGCATAGCCGATAGTTTTATCATACTTAAGGTGAATATTTCATTTCATAATTAAAAAACTTTTAATCAAGATAAATCTGACCCTTGAATTGCTTTTCCTTTCCACATAGCAGTGCCTTATTTTTAGAATAGCTTTCAACTACTAAGTTGGATTTATATTAAAGAAAGAAGAATACAAAATCTCTTATTAATTTATTTTAATTAAACCCATTGCAATAATCCCTGGGGAGAAAACAATTAAACACTGAATAAGAGACAATAAAAAATCAAGTTCATTTCCTCTCTGCCTTTGAGTTCCCTTAGTCATCTCTTTTTCTCAATATAAAGTTTTTAAGCTTTGTACATTTTAAGTGAAATAGCATAATTTCAAATGGGGTTTATAATACTAATACTCAATATCATCACACATCCTCTGCATATCATATGTTATTATAAGCAGTTAAAATGCTTACTTAGTTCTCCCAAAGAAGTTTATGAGGTACAATTATCCTTTCTACATAGAGAAGCTCCAAAGAATTTTATCAATTAAGTGAAAGAAAAACCGTTGAATAGAAGAAAAAACTTGCAAATCACATATAAATGAAAATTAAAACTACAGTGAGTTATCACTCAAATTACAATTATGACTAAAATAAATTAATAGAGTTGACTAAAACGAAGAAATAAGAAAACCCAGAATCTGATACTTGGCAAGTCAAACAACAAAAGGTAGATACAAGAATAAAAAGAAGAGCTATATAATGTATGAACAAAAGTACCCTATGTGTTGAGCCAACCCTATTGGTGGAGGTAGAGGTGAGGCAGCCCTGAAATTGTGAGCATGGGAGCACTGTCTGACTACTCATCTGTAGTGGCTGCAAGGACAGGGAGAGATGCCCTACCTCCCACACACCCATCAATGTATTAGACAGGTGGAAAAACAGGCTTTGAGGTCACAAGAGTGGGAGAGCTGTCCCTGGCCCCTACTGTCTGCAACACTTGGGAGAGCAAGTCCTGCACCTCACTTGGTAGCACAATAGAGCCAACCCTGTTGGTGAAAGTCTGAGAGACCCAGCCCAGATGTTGTGAGCAAGGGAGAGAAGTCGCCACGACGCATCTGACATGTGGTAGTATGGGCCAAGGAGAGACACCCAACCTCCAGCTCCAACCATCAACCCCTGAGTCAGGTGTAAGCCCTGACCCTGGGGACTTAAGAGACGGAGAGCTATCCTGGCCCGTCACCAGCTGCAGCACTCTGTACCTCATTTGGGCAAGAAATAGAGTTGGCCCTGAGAGTGTCGCTGTGGGAGAGCCAACCCTGCAGGTGTGAAAGCAGAACTGACCCACCCTTTACTCATTGCTGCTAGAGGTAAATTTAGCCAGGGGGCAATGTGGGAGAGCTCACCCTGGTGGTGAGGACAGGTGAATCCGCAGCTGCCCAGGTCCAAAACCAGGCTTATTACTTGACCTGTCACAACATTTACTCCATTTAAGATCTGCCGGAGCACATGAAGATCCACAGACCCTAAGCTGTAGGATTTCCAGAACAATAGGATATCCAAGAAGAGTCCTAGTGGGGTCTAACATCAGTAGTATAGTAGAAACAAGCGGCCTTGAGCCAGACTAATAACTTTTTGTAATGGACACTTGCAAGTAAAGATGTATGGACAAAGGGCCTTACTGTGTGACACACTGTGTCACATTGCAGCTTCCATGACAAGATTTTTAATTTTTCCCTTTTTGTTTGTTTGTTTTCTCATAAATTTTGTTGTATTTGGGGAGGGCTGGGGATGTGTAGGGGCAGAGATGCAAAGAGATGGGGAAATAAATGAAATCAAGAAAAGTCACACAGAATAAATAAAAAGAAAGTAAAATGAAAAATGTACTTGGGAGTGAATAAAGCTTTTCCTAGAAGTTATAAGTTGTTAAAAATGAAAATCCCAACATCAGAGTTGTTGGCCTTTAAGTTGTTAGCCAGGGAGGTCCTAAAGCATCTTCTTGCAAAAATACAGGCAATTGTCACTGGTTTTGGTTGCCCACCAGAACTAATTGATATCCCTGAAGATGTCACAAGTATCTGGACATAGAGAAATCTGGAACTTGGTCGGAAGCTTCCTCCCTGATGACAAGCTCTGATAACTCTAAAGCAGCATTTCTCAGCCTGTGGGCCACACCCTTTTGGGGGTCAAATGATCTGAAGCATGACTAATCAAAACTCAAGGGAGAAACTGGGGTTCAACCTGAAGGTCAGAAAAGCAAAACAGTCAGCCCCTGTCTCTTACCTATACATCAGTCCAAAATGGCGATCCTGCCTCTAAGAATCTCAGAATGAGACTGTGTCGGAGAGCTGTCTCCTCTCATTTTATAATCCTCTCTAGGGCTGGGATTAAAGACATGTACTGTCTGGCTTCTATGAAAAACTAATGTGGCTACTGGGATTAAAGGTGTGTGTTACCACTGCCTGGTCTGTAAAACTTACCAGTGAGGCTAAATTACTTTTCTGATCCTCAGGCAAGTTTTACTTATTAAAATGCAAGCAAAATGCCACTACACAAACTTTTCACAGGGGTCACCTAAGACCATTCGAAAATACGGAAATTTATTTTACAATTCACAAAAGTAGCAAAAATAAAGATAGAAAGTAGCAATGAAAATAATTTTATGATTAGGTCACCACAACATGAGGAACTGTCTTAACAGCATGAAGAAAGTTGAGAATTGATGTCTAGAGGATTATTCAAGGTTCTGGAGAATTGTTATAAGCAGTCTTGCTCAACATTACATTCTGTGTGCAGCTATATAAACCACCCATACAAAATCAAGCCATTGGTGTAATATAGACACCAATACTGGGGCGAAACAACTGCTTGATGATTTGGTTTGATTTCCTCTTCATGGGGGAGAAAATTCAGATCTGGTGTTACAAACCTGGTCAAAACCCCATGACTGTGGAGATCCTAGACCTTAGTAGGGTTAGCGTGGCTGTTTTTTCATGTAAAATATGACTACTCTCAGATTTGGTTAAGGAAGCTTCATTGGTGACTGCATAGACTCATAACTGACTCAAGAGAAGGAGTGACTCTTAAATGTTCACTAATAAATGGAACATCAATAACACTTTGTCCAACACTCACCAAAAATCATAGTAGAAGGGCTAGGAAAAATTTAAGAGCCAGCAAATAGAAGTTAACAGGTGTTATGTTGATATCTGAATACAATATGACTGCTGTGTTCTTGATGTCACAACAGCTGTGTTTACCTATACAAGATCTTCAAAGGGCTCCGCTTCCTGTGGTCTCACCCATCCCTGAATATTTACACACAGATAGTGGTTAATGGGAGAGAGAGAGCTTTTCTTGAGTGACGACCAATTTCATTACTTAGACATGTATTTTAGAAACCATCTTCCAATCTTGTTGCACAAATTCTACTTGGTTTTAATAATAAAAGCTCAGATCCTGAAACCAGGGCAGGGTAAATGTTGAAAAATCATAGAGACAGAGGATCAAACTACAGCCAACTCTTACCTTGCTAACTCTTCAGTCAAAAAAGGGCTAAGCTCCTGTCTTCTCCCACCTTATATTTCCCTCTTCATCCAGCTATATAACTTCCTCTCTGTCTGTACAGACCTCTAAATATACTAGCTAGCTCAAATACTAGCTAGCTTGGCCCTCTAATCTTCAGACAAGCTTTACTTGTTAAAGGACAAACAAGATATCACCACACAGTCTAGACCCTAATGAAAATTCTCTGAGTGGATATAAATGAGTAATTCAACATGGGTAAATACGGAGGTCATGGAATAGAATCCCTGGCCAAGAAGCCACAGTTAATGGATTCAGATTAAGAGAGAGTCAGTTTTCTGCAGAGGTTAAGACAATTATTCCAGGGGGTGAGTGAGTTTCTGACCGGGGCAGCAGCCTGGGACAGGGAACTCAGACCTTCCTCATCCCTCCTACACTTCCTGGTCATCCTCAGGGGTTATTCTGCCCAATACCTCCTCTCTCTTCCTATCCCACCCAGCTTGCATTCACAACACTCCCCCCCTCCGTCTGACTCCCTCCCCTCTTTGACCACATAACATCTCCCAGCTCAGCCTATTCGGGCTCTAGGACCGAATCCTAATCGGGAGGGTGGTAGCTCCTTTTCCCAATAGCCTGCCTGCAACAAGCAAGGTAGGCCCTTTGTTTACGAGCCACCCAAGCAGCAAGGAGATCCGGTCCGGGCACCAGGAGAGACATCATTGGGCAAGGAGATCCGATCCGGGCACCAGGAGAGACATCGGGCTTGTATCCACAACCCACCCAGAGTGGTGCTGAGGAGTTCCAGCTCGAGGGGACGGTCCCTGCTTCTACACTGAAGAGATACACCCAGAGACTCAGTCACAGCAAAGACTGGACCAAGACACCAGGCCTCTCCTGGCTCCATTTGAACTAGGAGATGGGAAGGCACCAATGCAAGACTTCCTCCAACAACCTGAAAGGCAACATGACTTCACCAGAATCAAGGGATCCCAAAATAAGAAGAATTGTACACCTTACTCCAGAAGAATTAGAAGAAATCGACTCAAAAGTGAATTATATGAAAATAATAGAAGACCTTAAACAGGAGGTGAAAAACTGCCATAAACAATTAGAGAATACGAACAAAAAGGTAGAGGAAATGAATAAATCGCTCAAAGATACCCAAGAAAACCAAGAGAAACAAGAAAAAGCAATCAAACAGGTAAGGGAAGCAGTTCAAGACTTGAAGAATGAAATGGAAGTAATGAAGAAAACACAAACCGAGGGAAGATTGGAGATGGAAAATCTGGGTAAACGAACAGGAACTACAGAGACAAGTACTACCAACAGAATACAAGAGATAGAAGAAAGAATATCAGATACTGAAGATACCATAGAGAAAATAAACACACTGATCAAAGAAAACAGCAAAACCAACAAATTCTCATCACAAAACATTCAGGAAATATGGGACACAATAAAAAGACCAAACCTAAGAATAATTGGAGTAGAAGAAGGAGAAGAGGTGCAACTCAACGGCCCAGAAAATATATTTAATAAAATTATAGAAGAAAACTTTCCCAACCTAAAGAAAGATGTACCTATGAAGGTTCAAGAAGCATACAGAACACCGAATAGGCTGGAAAAAAAAAAAAAAAAAAAACATCCCCTCGCCATATAATAATCAAAACACAAAACATACAGAATAAAGAAAGAATATTAAGAGCCGCAAAGGAAAAAGGCCAAGTTACTTACAAAGGTAAACCTATCAGACTTACACCTGACTTCTCTATGGAAACCATGAAAGCCAGAAGGTCCTGGATAGATGTACTGCAAAAACTAAGAGACCATGGATGCAAGCCCAGACTACTATACCCAGCCAAGCTTTCATTCACCATAAATGGAGAAAACAAAATTTTCCAGGATAAAAACAAATTTAAACAATACGTAGCCACAAACCCAGCCTTACAGAAAGTAATAGAAGGAAAATCTCTAACCAAGGAGTCCAACAATGACCACAATAACTCAGACATCTAGAGACCCGTCACCAGCGCAACTCAAAGAAGGGACGCACACGAACTCTACTACTAAAGAAGTGACCGGAGTTAACATCCCCTGGTCATTAATATCACTTAATGTCAATGGGCTCAACTCACCTATAAAAAGGCACAGGCTAAGAGATTGGATACGAAATCAGGATCCAACATTCTGCTGTTTACAAGAAACACACCTCAAACACAGAGACAGGCACCTACTCAGAGTAAAGGGCTGGGAAAAGGCTTATCAAGCAAATGGACCTAAGAAACAAGCAGGTGTGGCCATACTAATTTCTAACAAACTTGACTTCAAACTTAAATCAATCAGAAGAGATGGAGAGGGACATTTTATACTCATAACAGGATCAATTCATCAAGAGGAAGTCTCAATCCTGAATATCTACGCCCCTAATATAAAAGCACCCACATACGTAAAAGAAACATTACTAAAACTCAAGGCAGCCATCAAACCGCACACACTAATAGTGGGAGACTTCAACACTCCTCTCTCACCAATGGACAGGTCAATCAGACAGAAACCTAACAGAGAACTAAGAGAATTAATGGAGGTAATGAATCAATTGGACTTGACAGACATCTATAGAATATTCCACCCAAATCGGAAAGAATATACCTTCTTCTCTGCAGCTCATGGAACCTTCTCGAAAATTGACCACATACTCGGTAACAAAGCAAACTTCCACAGGTACAAAAACATATTAGTAACCACCTGTATCTTATCAGATCACCATGGATTAAAGTTAGAATTCAACAACAACCCTACCCCCAGAAAGCCTACAAACTCATGGAAACTGAACAGTCAACTACTGAACCACACCTGGATCAAGGAAGAAATAAAGAAAGAAATTAAAGTCTTCCTTGAATTCAATGAAAATAAAGAAACAACCTACTCAAACTTATGGGACACTATGAAAGCAGTCCTGAGAGGAAAGTTCATAGCACTAAGTGCCCACTTAAAGAAAACAGAGAAGGCACACATTGGAGACTTAACAGCCCACCTGAAAGCTCTAGAAAAAAAAGAAGCAGACTCACCTAGGAGGAGTAGAAGACTGGAAATAATCAAACTGAGGGCTGAAATCAACAAAATAGAAACACAGAAAACAATCCAAAGAATCAATGAAACAAAAAGCTGGTTCCTGGAGAAAATCAACAAGATTGATAAACCTCTATCCAAACTAATAAAACGCCAGAGAGTGAATATGCAAATTAATAAGATCAGAAATGAAAAGGGGGACATAACCACAGACACAGAGGAAATTCAAAGAATCATTAGATCTTACTACAAAGGCCTGTATGGCACAAAACTGGAAAATGTAAAAGAAATGGACACGTTTTTAGATAAATACCATATACCAAAGTTAAACCAGGACCAGGTGAACAACCTAAATAGACCTGTTAGTCACGAAGAACTAGAAGCTGTTATCAAAAACCTCCCTACCAAAAAAAGCCCAGGACCTGATGGTTTCAATGCGAAATTCTACCAGAACTTCCAAGAAGACCTAATACCTATACTCCTTAATGTATTTCACAATATAGAAGCAGAAGAGTCATTGCCAAATTCCTTTTATGAAGCTACAGTCACTCTGATACCAAAACCACACAAAGACTCAACCAAGAAAGAGAATTACAGGCCAATCTCACTCATGAACATCGACGCAAAAATCCTCAACAAAATACTGGCAAACCGAATCCAAGAACACATTAGAAAAATTATCCATTATGATCAAGTAGGCTTCATCCCAGAGATGCAGGGCTGGTTCAACATACGAAAATCTATCAATGTAATCCATCATATAAATAAGCTGAAAGAAAAAAACCATATGATCATTTCATTAGATGCTGAAAAAGTATTTGACAAAATTCAACATCCCTTTATGATAAAAGTCTTGGAGAGACTAGGGATACAAGGGTCATACCTAAATATAATAAAAGCTATATACAGCAAGCCGACAGCTAACATCAAATTAAACGGAGAGAAACTCAAAGCCATCCCACTAAACTCAGGAACACTAAACTCAGAAACCCACTCTCGCCATACCTCTTCAACATAGTGCTTGAAGTTCTAGCAATAGCAATAAGACAACATAAGGGGATCAAGGGGATTTGACTTGGAAAGGAAGAAGTTAAACTTTCGTTATTTGCAGATGATATGATAGTGTACATAAGTGACCCTCAAAACTCCACCAAGAAACTTTTACAGCTGATAAATACCTTTAGTAATGTGGCAGGATACAAGATCAACTCCAAAAAATCAGTCGCCCTCTTATACACAAAGGATATGGAAGCAGAGAGGGAAATCAGAGAAGCTTCACCTTTCACAATAGCCACAAACAGCATAAAATATCTCGGGGTAACTCTAACCAAGGAAGTAAAAGATCTATTTGACAAGAACTTTAAAGCATTGAAGAAAGAAATTGATGAGGATATCAGAAAATGGAAGGACCTCCCTTGCTCTTGGATTGGGAGGATCAACATAGTAAAAATGGCAATTCTACCAAAGGCAATTTATAGATTCAATGCAATTCCTATCAAGGTCCCATCAAAATTCTTCACGGATCTTGAGAGGACAATAATCAATTTTATATGGAAAAATAAAAAACCCAGGATAGCCAAAACAATCCTATACAATAAAGGATCTTCTGGAGGCATTACCATCCCTGACTTCAAACTCTATCACAGAGCTACAGTAATGAAAACAGTGTGGTATTGGCATAAAAACAGAGAAGTCGACCAATGGAATCGCATAGAAGACCCGGAATTTAATCCCCAAACCTATGAACACCTCATTTTCGACAAAGGAGCTAAAAGTATACAATGGAAGAAAGAAAGCATCTTCAACAAATGGTGCTGGCACAACTGGATGTCAACCTGTAGAAGATTGAAATTAGACCCATATCTATCACCTTGCACAAAACTCAAGTCCAAATGGATCAAAGACCTCAATATCAGTCCGAACACACTGAACCTGATAGAAGAGAAAGTGGGAAGTACCCTACAACAGATGGGCACAGGAGATCGCTTCTTAAGTATAACCCCAGCAGCACAGACACTAAGGACAACATTGAATAAATGGGACCTACTAAAGCTGAGAAGCTTCTGTAAAGCAAAGGACACTGTCACTAAGACAAAAAGGCAACCTACTGACTGGGAGAAGATCTTCACCAACCCCGCAACAGACAAAGGTCTGATCTCCAAAATATATAGAGAACTCAAGAAACTAGACTCTAAAATGCTAATTAACCCAATTAAAAAATGGGGCACTGAACTGAACAGAGAATTCTCAAAAGAAGAAGTTCAAATGGCCAAAAGACACCTAAGGTCATGCTCAACCTCATTAGCAATCAGGGAAATGCAAATCAAAACAACTTTGAGATATCATCTCACACCTGTCAGAATGGCTAAAATCAAAAGCACCGATGATAGCCTTTGCTGGAGAGGCTGTGGAGGAAGGGGTACCCTCATCCATTGCTGGTGGGAATGCAATCTTGTGCAACCACTTTGGAAATCAGTGTTTCGGTTTCTCAGGAAATTCGGGATCAACCTACCCCTGGACCCAGCAATACCACTCTTGGGAATATACCCAAGAGATGCCCTATCATATGACAAAAGCATTTGTTCAACTATGTTCATAGCAGTATTATTTGTAATAGCCAGAACCTGGAAACAACCTAGATGCCCTTCAATGGAAGAATGGATGAAGAAAGTGTGGAATATATACACACTAGAGTACTATGCTGCGGTAAAAAACAATGACTTTTCGAATTTTGCATGCAAATGGATGGAAATATAAAACACTATCCTGAGCGAGGTAACCCAGACCCAAAAAGATGAACATGGGATGTACTCACTCATAATTGGTTTCTAGCCATAAATAAAAGTCACGGAGAGTATACCTGGTGAATCTAAAGAAGCTAAATAAGAAGGTGAACCCAAGGAAAAACATGTAGTTATCCTCTTGGCTATGAACCTTCATCTGGTGATGGATGGAGATAGAGACAGAGACCCACACAGGAGCACTGGACTGAGCTCCCAAGGTCCCAATGAGGAGCAGATGGAAGGAGAACATGAGCAAGGATGTCAGGACGACGGGGGGTGCACCCACCCACTGAGACAATGGGGCTGATCTATTGGGAGCTCACCAAGGCCAGCTGGACTGTGACTGAAAAAGCATGGGATAAAACCGGACTCTCTGATCATGGCGAACAATGAGGGCTGATGAGAAGCCAAGGACAATGGCACGGGGTTTTCATCCTACTTCATGTTCCGGCTTGGTGGGAGCCTAGCCAGTTTGGATGTTCACCTTCCTAGACATGGACGGAGGGGGGAGGACCTTGGACTTTCCACAGGGCAGGGAACCCTGACTGCTCTTTGGATTGGAGAGGGAGTGGGAGAGGAGTGGGGGTTGGGGGAAAGGAGTGGGAGGACGGGGAGAAGGGTGGGAGGAGTGGGAGGGAAATGGGAGGCTGGGAGGAGGCAGAAACTTTTTTTTCTTTTCCTTTTCTCAATAAAAAAAAGAGGCAATTATTCCAGTAGATGGTCCTACAAGCATGCACATGCAGGCAGCATATGTAGACTCTGTAGGGGATGGAGAGAGAGAGAGGGATAGACACACATGGAAGAGAGAGGGGGAGAAAAGGAGGGCACTTAGGAAGTTGGAAAAAACAAGTCTTGAGCAAGATAGGAGAGGAAGTAGAATGGAATGAATAGAGATTAGACTTGATTAAAAAACATTAATTTATAAAATTCTCAAACAACAAAAAGTACATAAAAGAAAGAAAAAAATAAATGAAAGTTAAAGAGATTTTAAAAGTTACATGTGACAATGCTGAATTAAGCCATTTCAAGACAGTACCATCATTAATTTTGACCATTTCATTCTGCTATACCTATATCAGTGTCTTGCTCAGTCATCATAAGAGAAGTATCCTCCTATAATAGAGAGGAACAATACAGACTCACAGTTCTGACAACATTTAGAGACCTTGGGACATCCAGTCCTAAGTGGGATATCTCCATAAAATCCCTCCCTTCAGGATTTAGCAACTCTATAGAAAAGGAGGAAATATTGTAAGATCCAGTGGTGACGATGGAAGATCCCAAAGAAAAAAGGCATTCTAGACACAACAGGAATGAAACACATATGAAGTCACAGACTGTGGTAGCATGCACAGGGTCTGCAAAGGTCTAAGGCAGATGGGGTTCCATCACTGGGAAGGGATGTAGGCATAAGCCCCTATCCCTTACCCAGAAGCTATCTCTAATTGATATCTACTTGCAATAGAAAACTTATTTTTCTACAATGGGGTTTTACTGGGTGTACAAAATAATCTTAAGGGCAAGGCCCATGTCCAACAATACATGCTCAACACAAAAATTAAAACAAGAAAAAAAGATTTTCAATAAATCAAGAATTTTAAACGTACAGAACACATTCACTTACTCCAATAAAATAACTCCATAGATATCTAAAATCTGTTGCCAAATCATCCTCTACAGTATTGAGAATGCCACCATAAAAGGCACTGAATGTTATTCTCTTTGTATATGTGTACAAGTCTTCAGAATGAGATCTATCTAGTTACCCAGCACCCTTTTGCCTTGAATGACTTCAGTCTTCCCAACCTGGCACTCTGTCAAATGACCAACTGCTTCCCTGGAGAGTCTTCCCCCAAATCAGAGATCCTGGAGTCAATTATGAACTCTACCTTATAATTGGTTTTGCTCTGCCTCAATTTCAAAGGCAATTAGCTAAAGTCAACATTGGCCATGCTATAGCATATATACTAATTATATGTGACTGATCATATGCTTTATTGACTTGGAGTTCTTCTCACTGACTTGAAGTTCTTCTCACAGGTTTACTTTTGCACTCTTTTTAGGATAATTCAATATTTCCTTTAAGTAAACCTCCAAACTTCATGATTTGTCATTTAAATTTTATTAGGAAATTTATATTTCATTCATAAAAGTGCTTTCAGGACCCAAGGCTTGTGAACATGAACAAAACCAAATTATTTTATTTTTTGCCTTCCTTTTTGTATCTACCTTGTGCCCACACCTCTAAGGCTGTCTTTCCTGTGCTCTTATAGTTGCTAATCTGTCATCCGGATGCTCATCCTCTGCTTTTGCAGCTTGCTCACAGCCATTTTGGTTGAAAAATCCTATTGACCTGAAATAAGACTATGTTATAATTTATTTAATAAATTAATGGCAGTTGTATGATTATTCTTTTCTTTTGAAAAATGCAATGCCCCTATACGCCTGTTGATGATGGTAAAGATTTTACACTTACTAACCATGATCGGTTCAGAGCAAAAATTTCCCCTTTTAAATGGTTAAGGTGTCTGGACTGTAACAGCATTTATTTCTTCATGAGATAAGCGAGTGTGTGAGAGGGTGCTTACAGACCATAGCATGCATTAGTTCACATGGAAATCAGAAAACAGTTCACATACCAGTCTTCACCATCCATCTTGTTTAAAACAGGGTCTCTTGCTTACTATTGTGTACCCCTCGTTCGCCGGCTCATGTTTTCAGGAAATCTCTAGCCTCACATAAGATTACCAGTGTGTGTATATGTCCTATGGTGTCCTGCTTTGCCTACCATCTGGGTAAGGTTCTCCTGCTTACACCACAAGTGTTTTACTCACTGAGCATCCTTCCAGCCTCAAATAGTTACATACATCCTTATTTTTCTAAGTTTTATTTCTTTTGTGGGAATTTTGTACAGTATATTTTATCATAATATGAGTTTAATTTTCCCTATTTGGTCTTTATTCTCTTCATCCCTAAGAGCATTAAGATTTCCATTTATTTCTTTTGAGATAAGAGAATTTTTCTGCTGCAGACTGGACCAGGGGTACACTCTTGTGAAGCAACAACTCAGTCTATTTCTCATCACAGTTATTGTTACTGTGACAGAAATTCAGATGGGTCATACCTTGAGTGTCCTTTGCTTGTAATTCGAGGCTTTTCATAGAGATTGTCACCCAAGAATAAAGAGGTCCACTGTCTGCACATTCTTCAGGGTTCTCTGGCATATACAAGTTGTGTGACTACTGGACTAGGTCTCCATCTAATCATGACAACCCCATCCACTGTGTCAATGGGTAGGACGTTCCACATAAGCTGTGCTCAGAGGTGTCACATGCTACTATGACAGTTTGGCTTTCTCTTCTTTTTTTTTTTTTTTTTTTTTTGTTTTTTTTTTTTGTTTTGGT
>NW_026068085.1:49056-66251 GCF_014885135.2 Alexandromys fortis
AAAAAAAAAAAAAAAAAAAAAAAAAAAAAAAAGACAAGAATACAATTAATGAATGGTTATTTCTTGGTAATGTTCTTTCTTCCCCATGGGTTTTTACTTAAGCACTTTGCTTTTTTAAGGTCTTTAATTTCAATTTATGTGTATGTATGCATGGTCATGTGTGTGTGTTGTGTATACGCTTGGGGGAAAGTGTATATATGTGTCTGTTTGCATTTGGTGGTCAGGGGTCACCATCATGTGTCACTTCAAAGTTGCCACTTAGCTCTAGTTTTGGAAACAGTCTCTCACTGGCCTGGAATTCACCAGTAGCCTGGGTTGGCTGGCTAGTGAATCCCAAAGATCCATCTGTCTCTGCCTTCCCAGAGGCAGGACAATATGCAGGCACTGCCGTGCCTGGGTTTATATGTGAGTGCTAAGGATCAAACTCATATCCTTGTGCATAGAAGCCAAGTGAGTTACCAACTGAGCTGTTCTGTTTCCTTCGTCCCACTTGAGTGTGTTTTAGGCATTTCTTTTATTTGTTACAATAATGTACAGGAACTTTAAAATAAGCTAAAGAGATCCACAGTAGCTGATCTTGCCATGCTGGCTCAGCAATGCCCTTCTACTTTGAGCAGCAAGATCTGGTGAGCAGCATGTGCTCGGGGAAGTAGAGTTCATCCCATGAAATGAGAGCTGCATGGACACACTTTAGTGTTTATGAGCTACACTGGGTGTACATTAGATGTTATGGACTTTAACACTGAAGAAACTTCAGTATTTCCTCGTGGCTACAACTACCAAATCAGAGAAATGAAGCACACGTTATGGTTTCATCAAAGTGATAGTTTAGGACAAAGTACTGTGGCTGTACTTGTGTGTTAGGTTTTTTTCCTACTGCATGCAGTGAAGCAATAAATTCATATAAATTCAAATTCATATATGCTTTCTAAATAATCAGTATTTAAACAAAGAAGGTAATTATCTCCCTATACACATTGTGTATGACACAATTTTGCCACTATATATTTTAAAAAATATAGTTAAATTTGATTAAAATTTTAAATAAAAGTTTATTTTCATCATGATGATAAATATCTACCATGTATTTTTAGAGGTTTCATGTAATCAAAGTATGCATGCAATATAAATATTAATCTAAATTGCCATACCAATTCCCAGGTCTCTAAGTCACTTGATTCAAGATAATCCCTTTTTTAGATTATCTTGCTCTATGGCAAATGATGTAAGTATTGTGTTAATTTATTACCAATGTATTAAATACATATAGTTCATCTCTCACTGTTTCTTTAAGCCCTGAGAAAGCCTTGCCGAGTCCTTGGAAAACTTATAATCTACCTGAAAGAAGCAACACCTATGGAAGTTATGCAATGCACAAAAATTCAAAATAAAGTATGTCAAAAGACGTTACTATGTTGCACACAATCAAATGCTAACTATCTTCAAATATTTTAAATGAGAGTACTGTATTTTCTGGGGTTTAGAGATGTATAGGTTTGTGAGTCAACAAGGCTGAGAGATAGCAAGTGTTTCACACATGCCTGGAAACTGAAAGGTATGAGACATGATCCCGACGGAAGAAGAATAACAGAAATATAAGAACAAAGATTCCTTGTAGAGGTGGGTCAATACATATCACATACTATGTGCCAGAAACCCCTTATAGAATTGTTGTAATATGAACCTCTTCATGACTACTCTGATTCATGTCATCTTCCAACAGTTCTTGTTCTCTGTATTTCTTTCACACTGCCATGATTATTTTGTTTATGTAACTTTGGTTACTTAAAATTACATTATTGTTAATTTATTTATTTCACTAATGTAAGCCCTAAGAAATTCAGAACAAGTTCAGGTGTAATATTCCTGGTATCTGAAATGATTAATGAAGAACAGTCATCACCATTAATGTTCATAAATAATAACTCATAGTTTTACAAATAAATATCTGGGTGAATTACCTTGACCTCGCACAGTGTGGACTTCAAGATTCTCCTTATTCCAGGGTAACAGTGCTGGAGTAGAGCACAAGGACCTTGAGCCCACAGTTCTCCAGAGAAACCAGGAATGTTAAACACCTAGGACTGGCTTTCCAGTGGGAAAGAGGAAAAGCTTGTTCTTCCCTCCAGAAAGCTGAGACTTGGAAGTGGGTAACAGTGATCTGGGCTCTCTGTTGAGTCGGAACCAGACAGGTTAGTAGGACAAGTGACATCTATGCTATCTGTATGATGTAGACCAGGCCAAACCCTTAGGCCCTTGAGCTAGTATAGGTAGCATATATCTAGAAACTATCTTCTTAGAAGAAATGACATGTACCCTGAGTTTATTTCAGTGTGATTACGCTTCCAGGGATTGTATTACAATGCAACAGGAATTGTATTACACGAGGAAATTTTATGGAAATATTTTCCCTATTATGTTGAACTTGAATACATTGGGAATAAACTGCCTGTTAGTAGACTTCTCGAAGTCTGATCCATGTGACAAAGTCAATCTGCACCAGGTTTTCATTCTTATCTCTTCGAGCCGTTTGATGCCCTATATGACACCTGCAGGTATCGAGTTTTATGTTAGAGTTAAGCCCCACTATCCTCTCAGGATTCAGAAGGATCACTGTAGCAGGCAAAAACCTGACTAATAAGGTCTGAGGGTAAGCGAACTAAATTAGCTCACATAAGTCTTTTTATCATGTCCCACTTACACTGTCTATGCTCTCTCTAATGCACTCTTGATATCCCCCTTTGCTGTCTTACCTATTCCACATAGCTTACATATGAAGTAAAATTTTTAATTTAAATTGTAGTAGTAGTCTAAATTTTAGTGGTAGTTGATGGCTGTTGAGGGAAGAAGAGTCACTTTTCTTTATAAGTGTGGCTATCACTAAATAGACTCTGTGGGTCACACACACACACACACACACATATGGAATATTAGTTGAAGATGTGTTACATTTGTTTATGCTATGGACCCTTTGTCCAATGTTGCAAAAATGTGTTATATTCTTTTATGCTGCATTTGTTTAACTCTGTGAAGCTGTGCTGCTTTGCCTGTCTAAAGCACCTAATTGGTCTAATAAAGAGCTTAATGGTCAATCACTAAGCAGGAAAGGGATGGACAAACTGGAATGAGAGAATAAATAGAAGGAGGAGGAGGACAGAAAAGGGGGAGGAATAGTTGAAGAAAAGGAAGATGCCTGAGGCCAGTCATCCAGCCACTCAGCCAGAAACATAGTAAGAAGTAAAGAAAGACATATAGAATAGAGAAAGGAAAAAAACTAGAGGCAAAAGGTAGACATGATCATTTAAGTTAAGAAAAGCTGGCTAAACACAAATCAAGCTAAGGCTGGGCCTTAGAAATAAGAATAAATCTCTGTGTATTTATTTGGAGCTGGGTAGCAGATCTTCAGGTGGGGGGTGGGACGACTGCACAGACTGTCGCATGAACATGATATGATATTCGGAGATGTTTGCTGTTCTGGAGAGGTCAGGAGTGGAAGTGGAATATAAATATGAAGTGTAAAATAGTAAATTTAAGATTGCAGCTAAATGGGAGAAGGAGAACCTCACAGGCCTGCCCCAGGCTACTTGCAAACACTCGCCCAACACCTTCCAGTGCGGGCAGTCTGGCACTATTATGAAAGCAAACGTGTGGTGGAGCATGGGGCATGGGAGAGAGAGAGACACTGCGGTGTGTGCCCTGCAAAGACAGCCAGGCAGATTTGAAGAAGTGAAAGTGATGAGGAATGGGCTGAGGTGGTTGGTTTGCTTCCCACTCTATGTCCTGGTGAGAAGTGGGCCTGCTGCAGCCTTAGTCTGTGTTCATCCTTGGTCTGACATGGTTCATGGATCCTCTTACCACCAAACTTCGAGAGGACAGGGCTGCACAGAGCTGGCCTAAACCCTCACCTGCTGTAGGGGATGGCCCTTTCTGCCGCTCACCTCCTGTGGCAGGTAGGAGAGCTATCCCTGAGGTTATGAGAAAGGGAGAGTCTTGCACCTCGCCAGCTACAGCACTCAGGATTGCCTCCCCTGCACCTTGCCTAGGCAACATAATAGAGCTGGCTCTGGTGGTGAATACATGAGTGAGGCAGCCCTGAGCACAGAAAAGCAGAAAAACCAACTAGCCCCTTGCTGCTTGCTGCACAGTATGAATTGCTGGGGTAATGCTGGAGAGCTCACCCCAACACTCACCCCATCTATGTTCTGATGGAACAAATGAAGGGCTTGTCCTGCAGATCCAAAGCTTCAGGATGTCCATATCACAGGTGAACAACAGGATATCCAATAGGAGTCCCAGTGAGGGCTCAGTATCAATAGTGTAACAGAGACCAGAGACTTCAAACGAGACCAAAGACTCTGCAACAAACACATGGAAGTAAAAATATATGGACTACAAGGTATACTGTGTGACTCACTGTGTCGCACACACTACAGCTTCTACAATGAGATTTTTCTTTCCTTTTGTTTCCTGTCTTCTTTTTACTTTCTCTTAGTCTTATTTTACTTAGGAAAGCAGTTACAAGGGCCGAGGGCAACAAGCAAGTCAAGACCATGAGGGGTTCACCCACTGAGACAATTTGCCTGAGCTAATGGTAGCTCACCAACACCAACTAGACTGCGAATGAATGAGCATGGGATCAAACTAGTCCCTCTGAATGTGGTTGACAGTTGGGGCAGACTGAGGGGCCAATGATAATGGCACTGAGATTTGTCTCAACTGCATGTACTGGCTTTTTGTAATCCTATTCTCTTTGGATGTATACCTTGATCAATCTAGATGTAGTTGGGAGGGCCTTGGACTTTCCACAAGGCAGAGTGCCTTGTCCTCTCTCAAGATTGGAGGGGATGGGGGAGAAAGGTGTGTGGAGGGAGTGAGAGTGGAGTGGGAGGAGGGGAGAAAGTGGGAATTTTGATTGGTATTTTTAAAGTAATAAAATAAAATAATAATAATTTTAAAAAGGAAAAAATTCATTCATGGAATAGGTGCACACAGAGTGATCATGTATGAAGACATGCTGTTAGGACAGAAGAAGCATTGCTATTAGGATATAGTTTCAAGTTTCTGTTGGGTCAGATATCACATATTTATGGAACTTAAACAGCATAAGCTGATCCAATAAAATTGTGTATGCTTCAGTAACTTCTCTTTATAGTCATTAACTATATGCATTATTTTTAGATTATTTCAATAAATATTAGAGCCAACAGACTACAATTCCCCCAGAAAGGTATTATATAGGCATTAAAACTATTTCTAAACTATCATCTAAGATGATGAATAAAGCATTTCACATAATAGCAGATTAAGTATCATAAAATATTAGTCAAGTACTAACATAGTCATTAATATTCCTCTTTAACAAAAGGCAATTTCACAGCCTCATTTACCAACTGGAATATCCCAAGCCTACTTAATAATTATTCTTTTTATTCATCTCTATAAATTCCAGTTAGTGCTTTTTTGCAAGTTCTTAACATTAGTGCTCTGGATGTTTTTAAACTGAATTAATAGCATCATATGAAATATATTACTTGTATATATTTAAATGTAGGTGATTTGGCTTGTATTGTGACAATCAATTTTTAATATCCTATTATGTTTATAATTTATTTTATTGGAGCTAATTTTAACCTCAGTATTTTGCAACATCTCATCATGATGTTAGGTTTATAAATAGAAAAGTATGGAGAACTGAGATATGTGGTCAGTTCCATCTACCTTCAGACTGTTTAGGCCAGAGGCAGGCCTGAGAAAAGAAACACTTCAGGTGAATTAGTATCCAGATAAAGAACCATAAAAGTCTTGCTACATATCTCCTTGTTAAAAAACAAATTTACAATTCTTTACACTGTGGCACTATGTCAAAATAAAGTCAATCAGTATATCGTGGAGAAAGTACACTTGGCTAGAAAGTGTAATAATTTTTACACATGAAACTTTTTTAAATTTAAGGGTAACTTTTGTCTGAATTCACAGCAGTGTGGATGGACATTTGGAATTACAATCTTGGAAAATTTTAAAAGATGAAACAGTTCTTTTTCCCTTCACTTACACAATTTCATGGCACGAAATGGAATGAAAGGATGATGGGGGAAACAGATTTGTTTCAAAATAAAAAGCACCGGCACAAAGGTGATAAATTGAGGACCTATTTCAAAGAGCTCATGAACTTACTTGGATTTTAGGCATATAAACAAATACCGCATTTGTAGTTTTTTCACAGTTCTTAGAACAAAAATGACTGTTAAATAATAATTCCTCTTTTAGGTATTACTGAAATGTTCACCAAGTGTAAGATGTCATGAAGCTAATACATAGTAATCCAAGCAAACCATACTCACATTTTAATCTACCAGATTTTAAATAAAAATAATTGTATTAATTCATCCATTTTCTCCTGGCAATCACTATTGTCATATACTTTATAATATTTCTAGCTACTTTTGTGACAACATAAGAACATCAAGCTTTATTCATGTATTATATCTCAATTTTTATCCTTTCCACACATTGGTTATGTCTTTCAATTCCTGGCTCCTGCAGACTGAGCTGGTTAATAAGTGGATTCCACATTACAGAAAACAACAACCCAGATTTCTTCCATCAAAACTTTCTTACCTCCTAGTAGTTGTATTGTTTGCTTTGTTTTCTAGAGGTAAACATTTAACTTGTAAGTATTTTTTAAATGTTATTTGGATGATATAACTATAAACTGTATGGCATAATAAAAATTACAGGAAGATGAAGAGTATAAAATGCAAACAAACCCACTCCATTCTAAAGTCATATGTTTCACAAACAGGAAAGCTGTTTAAATGGCTTCATTTTTTATAATGACTACCATTATACTTTAAATTAAATGATTATAACTCTTTCTATTCTATTCTTTTCAATAGTATATGTTCACTTCTTCCTGAAATAATAAAATTTTAATCTAATTATGCTCACAACTCTGCCTCTTGTGCATCTTGATTTGTGTATAATCATGCATCTAGTCTTCTAATCTGTCCCACTGATTTATGTGTTCTTGCTGCTATTATGCTCATTGTCTTAGTATTTCTCTGTAGTCTAACCTGGAATCAAGTATTGTGACAGCTCCAGGAGACTAGTATTTAAAGTGGTAATTAAAATTACGTGAGGACCCTAGAGCTGGAGCACAACCTGAGGGACTAGTGTCATAAGAACATCAAGAGAAGCAAAATGGTTCAAGACACAAAAGGGTGTTTGAGGACACAGTGCGGCAATCAGCACCTGTAAGCTATGAAGGGGGGACCTAAGGAGAGGTTCACCTATGGACACCTTTATTTCAACATCCAACTCCCAGGACTGGAAGGAAATAGATTTATATTGAAAAATTACAAAACCTGTGGCACTTTGTTAGATTAGCCTAAGGAAATCAGTATGTTTATCTAAGGTATGGCTTAATTGCCTTTTAATTGGGTACTTTATGGAGTTAGTTATTAATCTCTCTCTCTCTCTCTCTGTGTCTCTGTCTCTCTCTCACACACACGCGCGCGCGCACACACACACACACACACACACACACACACACACACACATGATTTTCCTTGTGTTTCCATGTTTGGAAATAATTTATGTAAGTGTTACCTGATCTTCACAATCTGACAGATCTCCCCTGAAGTTCCCTGGAGTGTTGTTTTAGAATAATGTTTTGGTAATCTTATTTCTGATTTTGAAATTGTCTCTTATTGTTATATCAGTTTCCTTTGGTCTTAAGTTTGTCTTCATGAAGTGTAAAATTGTATCAGATGACTTTAAAAATAACTAGGCTTATATGGTTATTTCCTATCCTTCCTTGTCTTGTGTACAGGAATTTCCTCGTCTGCTTTAGTAGATATGATTAGAACTGATTTATTCTATTCTGTTTTTTTTCTTGTCAAAAGAACTCACTTTATGAGGCCTATTTTCCTATCATTTGAATTATTTAATTAGTGTCCTTTTAAAAATTATTCTCCTGTTTTTTATCTTCTTTTATTATTTTTCTACCTTCAAATTAATGATTTTATTCATGTTACTTCATTCTCATTAATGAAAGCACAAGAAGCAATATGCTTTCTTCCAACTGCTGATTCACTGCATCTTACAGACTTAAAGAATTATGAAGGTCTTAATAGCACTATTTTAAAAATGTTATGTTTTGTTTTTCCTGTTTTGTACAAGACCCGCTTAGTAGAAGTTTGAAAATGAAATTGTTTTTCTTATGGTCTTGTTATAAGCTAGAATTGTAACAATGGGATTTATTATTATTTTCTCTTTTATATGATAATATGCGCCAATGTTCTAAGCATAGTGACAAAGAGTACCTTGACAGAAAGATGTTGTTGAAGTTTTTATTGAGTTCTTATTTGATGTTTTTAGAGTGCATCTCAGTGTTTGGTTTTTTTCATTGTGTTTTTTAATCTTTATTATTAGCTAAACTCATACAGCTTTATGGATGTTGGCAAATGCACAAGATTTCTGGATTAGAGATAAATAACTATTAGGGCATTAGCAATAGTACACAGTGTTTTACTAGCCCCAATAAGTATAGTACATGTAATTTTCAAAGCATGATCTCCCAAAAGTAATGCAAAAGAGGGCCGCAGGATAGATGGATGTCAAGAGATTGAATTACTGAAGAGAATCCTGAGTTTTGTCAACTTAAATCTCTAATGGGTATTGCATGGCAGTTCTTTGTTCCACATAACAGCCTCTTAACTTCCACAGCTGTTTTCCATGCAAACACCCTTGAAAATATAGCCTGGAACAAAAATTTGCTTAAGTAAAATTGATTTACTTTTATCGCTGTGGAAGCAATGTGCTTTTTTCTACTTTGCTTTTATTTTGTTTTTTAAGGAATAGTTCATATCTTGTTAATTTCAAAGTGAGCTGTTAAGGCTAAGCATTGTATTTAAGAAGTCATAGTCCACAGAGTTACTAGCCCCCAACTAAAAATAGGGAAAAAATGCTCGGATATGCTCAAAATGTCCAGAATTTAAAATTCACAGTTTAAAATGGTTAATCCTTATTGTGAACTTGTTGGATTGAGAAAAGCCTATCACATCAGCAGGGCCCTCTTCGGGTATGTCTATGAGTGGGCACTAACATATCTAAAACCCTGAGCCGTTTTCTTTCTTTCTGTGGTGTTTGAAGCAGATATTTTATCACAGAAACAAAAGTCTACCACCGACTGGAGGGCACCTGGAAGTCTTGCCCATCCCTTCCTCTTCATTCGTAGTCATTTTTAGCACAGAGGCCCACCTGCCTGTGCCACAGGCACCACGCTAGAGCTTGTTGTTCTGAGTTTGGTCGTGGTTTTAGATAATTTAATGTTCACTCATAGACATGTATAAATGTTTATACATTTTTTCGATACAAAGCAGAAATTCTTTCCTTTGTTTCATACATAAAGAGAAGAGTTTTCAGGAATAAAATGGTGAGATTTTAATAATTCTAAAGGTAGTGATTTGAATCTTAAAACCTTAGTAGTATTTCAGTGTATTAAAACATACTGGAATTTTAGTCCAATATTAGACAAACACAGATCTTGAATCTTGAACAAAAAGTTGGAGGATATGCAGGAGAAAGTAGCAGACAGTCCATTTTGGTTGGAGGTCAGGATTCATATAATAGATAAAAGATTGATTTTACTTTTATAGAGATACATTTCATGATGTTGGCAATGATATTCAATGGGGTGCAAACCCAACCATCATTAGGAAATAGAACACTGACTCGGGAGAAATATTGTTCACAGTAGGATTGGAAGTCATTGTGTAGGAATGACAATGCAAACTGTAAGGACCAATTACATTATTACTTTTTAAGGAAAGCAGAGTTAGAATTCATGGGAAGGCAAAAGAACCTGAAGAAAACTTCATAATAGGAAATGACGAAAAATATTGGCTAAATACGGTAGAAATTTGTCATGTAATAATTGGATTTTGCTCTGATAAATAAAGCTGCTTTGAGTCAGAAAGTGGAGCTAGCCACTAGCTGACCTAAATTAACCATAGAGGGTTGGAGGACTGTAGATAGAGAGGAGATAGGAAGTGGTAAAGTGGGGGCAGAGAGAGGAACAGAAGAGGCGGTGGGTGACTGGTGGCTGCTCTCTGCTTCTCTCATCTTTTAGGTTCTTACCCCAATATCTGAATCCAAAATCTGATTATCAATGAAGAGTAATCAGAAAAATGCTTCAGAAACCGCCACGGTGACAGAAAATAGAGAAACAGCTCTTGGTAAACAAATGAGCACATGAATGGTAGGATGGCCAAGCTGGGAGATAGGTTTTGTTTTAAAGCACCTTTAAAAATTATGAAAAAAAATCTACCTTGATTCTTTTAAACAGCAGATGCTTATTATTATTATTATGCCAGGGAGACTCCACAAAACATCAAAAAATATATGTTAAGTTGCAGTTGTCATCACTGAGAAAAAAGCTAAAACATATTTGTATTCACAAAAATATTTTTTAAATTTATAACAAAACAAACTTTCTTTTCTCTTAAACATACCTAATAATTTAAAGAGAAAACCAATATTTTCTTTAAAATATTGAAACAAGGGTCTTTGTCTGTAACTTCATGCTAGTCTCTAACTTCCAGTCCTCCTGATTCAGCTTTCCGATTGCTGGAATTACAGGCAATGCCATTGTGCTCAAGCTGACATGTCATTATTATAGTGTCCCATATGACACAGCCATTTGTCTATCAAATCACAGCTTTAATACACCTGTAACTACATGCATTTTCTAGAGTTATATGTGTGAATAATATTACTTTAGTGAAACAAAATTACTTTAGATAGGAGAACTTCACCCCATGCCTATTGAAGATCTTTTCAGCAAAATGAGCACTTAAACCTTCTTTCTTAAAAAAAAAAATCTGATTTCTCTCCAATTCACACGTACCTACATATCTCATCACCTCAATAACACAACTTACCAAAGCCTTAGAAAATCTGGCACACATAACCATATATCAGATGTTAAAATTATACTTCTCAAGTATGATATAATGTACTAAAGGAATAATAGAAATACTAAGTATACATTAAAAGTAAAATCTATTTGATATTTTAATTAAGATTTTATTCTTTTCCCTGTCAAAACACAAATGGCTCTTGTAAAAGAGGTCCTCCTTTTTATTTCTTCTGGTTAATATGCCTAACCTCACCTTTTTCTACCTTTATTTTTCTGCATTGGCTATTTTGAATTTATGCATCAGTTGCTTTTTTCTGCTAATAATAGCAGCACACCTTCAGGAGAGTTTTTCCTAACATGCTTCACCCAAGGCACTCTAAGGTAAAACATAGATTAGAATTCTATACCAATCCATATAGATTCTTTATCCTCTCACTCCTAGGCCTTTGTGGCATGGAATTCTTGTATCATTTTGATGCTCAGTGATAAGACATGGGAGATTATATGAGTTCTGTACCATATTTTGTTCTTGCTTTTTAGTTGTTTATGAAAATGAAGAAATATTTAGAAAAAATAGAAAAAATCTTCTGAATTGATATGCAGTACATTTCTCTCTCTTTTTTACAGAAGGTGACAGTGTTGTAAGATGTAGAGATAAGATGAGTTTGTTCAAGCAATTACCCCTGTTGACAGTAGATTATTTCCTTTGGCAAACTTGAAATAACTTGTTGATGTGTAAGCTACTGCTCTTCTGGGTTTGTAGTAATTTACTTCCTGCCCTCTTTTGAGCATATTTATTTTAATCAGTACATCTCAGAATTGCTCTTTTTCATCATTCCTTTTTGGAGTTATGCATCTTCTAATATGCAATGAAGAAGGTCCTTTGGCATATGCAGGAGAAAAGAGACAAGGTATATTTGTTTTTGGAGTTATGCATCTTCTAATATGCACTGAAGAAGGTCTTTTGCATATGCAGGAGGAACGAGGCATGCTATATTCTTTGAAATAAACAGTCTTTGCAAAAGAACTCATATTCTATGACCTTTCTTTTTAATATGATAAAAGCATAAGGTTTATTTTCTATAGCTCTAGTCCTAGTCCAAATCATTTTTCTGGAACAATAACCTGAATAAAAAGTTTTCAACTAGAACAGTAAGTAATTCAGTACTCTCCTCCATTGTGGGGACCAACATCATAGAAAAGCTCTAGGTTGAAGGAGAAAATGAAAGAATTCAGGTTAGAGAAGTCTCCTCAACCTTTAAGAACCATGCCAGGTTATATATCTTATTGAATAGCTGTACGATGAATGTTAGCTGAGAGTTTTACTCTCTTTCAATTTGTAGAAAAAAAAAAAGATGAGATCAGGAAAAATAAAAATTTCCCATGAAGTCAAGACCAGGAAAGTGTGAATTTCAGTCAAGAAGCTTAATTGGAACCCTTTGTTTATCCTGCTAATGAATTGGTTACCACTTTACAGACAGATTACTAATTATGGAAAAATATGATGTGGGATGTCCTTCTGTATATATGTTGCTTTAATTGGTTGCTTAGGAGATTAAAACCAGGTGGGAAATCTGGAGAGAGAGAGAGAGAGAGAGAGAGAGAGAGAGAGAGAGAGAGAGAGAGAGAGAGAGAAGGCAAAGTCAGGGAGGCACCATGTAGCTGATGAAGGAGAGAGATGCCAGATCCTTATTGGTTGGCCACAGCCTCATGACAATACATGATAGAAATGAGTTAATTTAAGATGTGAGAGTTAGTTAATAAGAAGCCTGAGCTTATAGGCCAGTGTTGTAATTGATATAGTTTCTGTGTGATTATTCAGGTATCTGTGGCCAGGAAACACAACAGCGTCTCCATTTAGAAAATGGTGATAATGTGGGGCAACTACATCCACATAAATCCTGGAGATCTTGGGAAGGACTTCTAGACACAAAAGAACAGAGTTAAGCATGGCTTCTTGGTAGCAGCATTTTCTCAGGTGGGCTCTGTTTGCTAGTGGCAGGCAGAGGTGCATTTCCTATAAGAGAAGGCTTCCTGACTCAGCATTAGAAGCAAAATCTAATCAGCGTCTTTGAGAGACAGCTTCCTAGTTCGTGCTTGTAGCATGAACAGCTCTGACTCTTTCAGGAGGTCTCACTATGGAGCACTTAAATGGGGTTTGTGAGTAGAGTGCTACAAGCTGCTTAATAGCCACATAGACCTGCTGCTTCCCTGAAGCTGGGGCCATGAGCATGGCTCTCAGAGCTGTCAATTAACAGACCTCTGCAATATTGGATGTATCAGAGCCCACAGGCAAAACTGTGGAGTTGGTCCTAGTCATGCCCACCTAGCATTTAGAAAAAGAAGGCACTCCTGGTCAGAAAATGATTACTAAGTTATATAAATGTACTTTGGTTTGAGAGACAGAGAGAAGAAAGAGTCCAGACAGTCATATATTAAAGGAGTAAAGATAATAGAATAAATATTAAAAAGCAATAGAGTAAATAAAATGTCACATAAAGTTGGAATATACATAGAAAGGTTGGATTTTGAATTTTAGTGTGTTTTTTTTTTAATTTTTTGACTCAAGAGAGACATTTGATTCTGAAGCCTGCTAAGCTAAACCAATATATATATTTTCAAGGTATCTTGACTTGAAATTTTGAGTCTAAGGATATGTTGTTTTGGAAAAGAGGTTCTGCTTTTATTTCCACAGAAGATGAGAACCTGTGGATTTCTTCCAGGCTAATTTGGTTTGATACAACAAGACACCCTGAAAGATCTCTGTGAACCCTAAAAATACTTTGCCCAACAAACAGCAGGAAGCAGTTTGGAGAGAATTACACCCAAATTCCCAAATGATTGTTTAAAAATGTTTGTTTTAATTTAAAGGGGATATTATATAAAGAAGAATACTTTACATTGTTATGGACTTTGGTTTATTGATACAAATTTAAAGTCAATTTTGTTGTATGTATATTTCTACTCTTGTTCAAGGTATTATGTTTATACACCTCATTTCAACTATAATGTATAATTAAAAATTATGGATTAATAGATAATCATCTATAGTCATCAAACTTGTAGTAATGTTAGTTAGATTATCTAGATATACAATGTAACATGAGGGCCGGCTTGTTGGAATTTTTGTACCATCCGGTACCCCACAGCTGAAAAGTCCCAAAGAAAATCACTCAGAGGTCTCCATAAGATTATAAACTGATTGGCCCATTAGCTCACGTTTTGTGTTAGCTCTTATAACTTATATTTACCCATTATTCTTATCTATGTCAGCCACATGGCTTGGTACCTTTTTCAGCGGGGTAGATCACATCCTGCTTCTTCCATAGTCTGGGCTGAATGGGCTTCCTTCTTGTCAGAATTCTCCTGTTCTCATCGCCCCGCCTTTGCTTTCTATCTGGCTGACCCACCTATACTTCCTGTCTGGCTGACCCACCTATACTTCCTGCCTGGCCAACCAGCGTTTATTTAAAACATGATTGACAGAATACAGACAATTCTCCCAGACCATTAAATAGATAATCTTCAACACTTCAAAGAACTACAAAATGTGGCATTTAAAATGTTTTAAGAACTTAGGCTTTTCTTTACAGTGAAACATGTCTGCTTCTGGCAGCAACAATCACTTCAGAGAGGTTGATGGACATTAAAGAAGCTGATTATGGAATTTGCCTTCAACATGACAAGGCTAGCCATTTGTGCAAGAAACTGTTCTTTTCTGGACTTCTTGATGGTATGCTGTATGAACCAGATATGCAGGACCCACAGAAAAGTGACTTCAGAACTTTCTAAAAAGACAGAACAATCCTTCAGGGCTCCTGTTTCACAGAAGAAACTGCCAGACATTCTATAGGATACAGAAGAGAGCAACTAACAAACTGCCAACACAGCCAAAACATTTTTTTAAAATTTCCTGTTTCATGGAAAAGCCTGCCAGATATTATGGGACTGTCAGCTGAAGATGATTGCCCCAATATTATAGATGAACTTTGGGTGACTGTTCAGGCAGTGAGATGTCTCTGTCAATTCCAGAGTTTTGAAAGTTGCTTATAATACACTTCCTGTTTATTTAGGTAATATATCCTTCTGTAGTCTTTGATGGAGTCAAAGACAGATAGTTATAGGTTTCTATAGTTGCAATAAAAGACAAATTAGAGGGGGCTGGAGAGATGGCTCAGTGGTTAAGAGCATTGCCTGCTCTTCCAAAGGTCCTGAGTTCAATTCCCAGCAACCACATGGTGGCTCATAACCATCTGTAGTGAGATCTGGTGCCCTCTTCTGGCCTTCAGGCATACAGACAGAACATTGTGTACATAATAAATAAATAAATAAATAAATAAATAAATAAATAAATAAATAAATATTTTTAAAAAAAGACAAATTAGATATAAAACTCTAGACTCACAAAGATAAAATAGATGATAGAATATTGTTAACAGAGATTACTGTGCTGTACCATCCCAGAATTATTCAGTCTCAAAGAAACACACAGAAGATTACATCCATAATAAACTCTTGGCCTATTAAATCTTACATCTTTCATTAACCAATAATTCTTGTTTGTGTTAGCCACATGGCTTCATAATTTTTATCAGCAAGGCATTCTCATCTTACTTCTTCGGTGTCTGGGTAATGACTGCAGACTGAGCCTTTCTTCTTCAAGAATTCTTGTCTTTGTTAGCCACATGGCTTGGTACGTTTTATCAATGAGGCATTCTCATCTTGTTTCCTCTTGATCTGGGTCACAACTGCAGACTAACCCTTTCCTCTTTCCAGAATTCTCCTTTTCTGGTTGTTTCACCTGTACTTCCTGCCTGGTCACCCTGCCTATACTTCCTGCCTGGCTACTGGCCAATCAGCATTTTACTAAAGTAATACAAGTGACAAACCTTTACAAGGTACAAGACCATTGTCCCACAGCAGAATATTTTCTTTAATTTGGTCAGATACAAATAGACTAAATATTATAACTAAAATTCTTGTTTGATACCTGGTTTGTTATATGTAATTTTACTATGTTAAAGTTAAAACCTTCTGTTTTAATTAGATAGAAGGGGGATATGATGTGGGATGCCCTTCATATATGTGTTGCTTTTATTGGTTGATGAATAAAGCTGTTTTGGCCAGTGACTTCACAGAATAAAGCCAGGAAGGAAATCTGAACACAGATAAGAAGGTAGGCAGAATCAATGGAGATTCCATGTAGCTGCTGAAGAAGACAGATGCTTGAATCTTACCAGTAGGCAACAACCTCATGGTGATATATAGATGAATAGAAATGAGATGATTTAAGATGTAAGAGTTAGTTAGTATGAAGCCTGAGCTTTAGGCTAAACAGTGTTGTGATTCATATAGGTTTTGTGTGATTATTTGGGTATGGGTGGCTGGAAAACATAAGAGCAGTCTCAGATTAAAAAAATTATAAAAGAGAATTAGCTACAAAAAAATCATAGAAATAAAATTTGATTTTTTAATATTCTTCTTCTGGATGGCTAAGTCCTCATGAATCTACACCCTTTAATTATGATGAAAGTTCAATAGATGATATTTTAAAACGAATCATTTATTCTTCTCTGGCCTTTTCTAGAAAAGGAAAAGTTTTAGTTTAGATAGCACAAATGCCAAAAGCTGAGTTCCAGTCTGTATTATTGACTCAATCTGCTTCTTAAAAAGACAAACACACACAAAAAATACAGACCTGTACTTTATTTTACTAAAACAGTATTTGTTTCTCTAATATTTTTAATATTTATTTATTATGTATACAGTAGTCTGTCTGTATGTATGTCTGCAGGCCAGAAGAGGACACCAGACCTCATTACAGATAGTTGTGAGCTACCATATGGTTGCTGGGAATTGAACTCAGAACCTTTGAAAGAGCAGGCAATGCTCTTAACCACTGAGCCATCTCTCCAGCCCTTGTTTCTCTAATATTAAAAGGATTATTAAAACAGAACTAGACTGGGGGTGGAGAGGTAAAAGTATTTGGCTTTCTTAAAATCAAAAGACAGTATTATTTTTTTAAAAAATAATATTTTCTTGTGTTTTACCACAGAAAGTTTTTTTTTCTTCAGGAGAAGAACAGAATATCAAAAACTAATCTGTTGTTGAGAAACAAATTTGACATACAAGACAAATCCAAAGCTCATATTATTTTACAGTTCTGGACTGAACTAGTTGAATTAGGACAAGTAGTTTAAATTAAATTGCCTATGCTAATTTATTTATTTATTTATTTATTTATCTATTTATTAAAGATTTCTGTCCCTTCCCC
>NW_026068085.1:66571-86986 GCF_014885135.2 Alexandromys fortis
TGCTCTCTCTCCTTCTGCTCCTGATTTGGACCTTGAGATTTCAGTCCGGTGCTCCATTGTGGGTCTCTGTCTCTGTCTCCTTTCATCGCCTGATGATGGTTAATATTCAGCACACCAAAAACAAAAACAGACTCAGCAGGTTCTATTAGTCTATATTTGTAGAAACACATATATACATATGTAAAAAAAATATAATCAACAAGAAAGAGGCTATCAACTTGTGGATGCATGGGAGGGGATCAAGAGCAGTAAGTGGGAAGGTGAGGGAAAAGGGCATATGGAGTAATCCTATTCCAATTAAAAAAATATAAATTAGCATAGGCTGTTTCCATCCCCTCCCATGCATCCACAAGTTGATAGCCTCTTTCCTGTTGATTATATTTTTTTACATATGTATATATGTGTTTCTACAAATATAGACTAATAGAACCTGCTGAGTCTGTTTTTGTTTTTGGTGTGTATATGGGATCAAAACTGACTACTCTGAGACCATCACAGAAACACACAACTGGACACAATGCAGAGATCAACAGATGGTGGAGATCCCAGTACCAAGCAGACACACCATGGCTCCTGTAAGCAGACAGATCATGTTTCCTGCATCTCTATCTCAGAGAACATATTGCAGAGGAGGTGCGTGAAAGTTTGTAGTAGTCAGAATACCAGGAAGTCTACTGTGAAATTGTCTTCCATGCTAATTTATAAAGCCAACTCAGCATACATTATACCAATGACCATATTGTCTTATAAGTATAGGTACTAAATTATTAAAATTTGAATATAATAGCAGAAAAAATTTTCAAGTGTTTTTTAAGGTTGCTGCTATTAAATATTTAAGTAGAAATTCTCATGTTTTCTTAGCAGTAAATTTGTTTCCATGCCTTAGATTTTCCCAAATCTATACTGAATCTACACTGAAACAAGAATGCAAAATATCTTTAACATTATAGAAGTAGGACCATGGGAGAAGGCTGAACGGGAGGAGAGAGGCAGAGAGGGGAGCAAAAAAAATGTATAGCTCAATAAAATCAATAAAAAAGAATACAAACACCATAAAAAAGAAAAAGGGAATCATCAAACATCTTTACATTTACAAGATGTTCATATGTATAATAAACATGTGCTCTGTCCATGTCATAATATAAAACCTCTGACAATAAAAGTACAGAATACTTCTATGGCTATATTTATGATTTGATCGTTTAATAAGCTAATATTGACTGTTAGACCATTTGGTTCAGGTAATGTCTTCCCAATTTCAATGAGTAAAAATTATATATATTTTAATATAAACATACTTTTATTAGTTTAGTGACATTAAAAAATAATGAAATTAGTGACAGTCCTTTGATTCTGACGATCTGATTGATGTTAAACATGTTATGGATTAAAAGCTTTATACAAACTTCCTGTAGTTGAAGGGGCTGAAAGACATAATAAAGAAACTACATGTATTAACATTTCTGAGGGTGATATTGTGGATTCATGACCAAATTAAGTAGAGAAAAGGAAAATTAATCAGGCACAGGCAAAAACAGAACTTCTTCATAATGACTCACAAGAAAAGACGTGCAGATAGAAAGATAAAAAGCTGCAGTGCTGGCAAACTTTTAAGGGTGATATTATTATTTCTAGTTTACTCAAAAAGATAATTTGAATGACATCAAGTCACTTCCATAAGAATGTTTTCTTTTACTTAGGGATCTCCTATGATATCACTATTTTGAACAGTTTGTGAAATAAGGATTGAATTCTCAAGTGTTTATTGAATCATTTTAAATCCAGTCCAATTATTAAGGCTATAATGATCATTAACAATTGAAGTATGATACACATACACACAATTGGTTTTTATTCAATCATAAAGAAAAATAAAATTATATCATTTGCAGGAAAATCCATAAAATGAACACACCCAGAAGGACAACCATCTCATGCTATATACGCAGAATCCATGTTTATTTATATGTATGTTAGTATGACTGTGTCTATATGTGCAATCACACACTATGAATCTATATTCATAACATACTATACACACATGTTACATATATTGGCGTGCTCTATAAGACTTACAATCAGTTTGCGTGTGTGTGTGTGTGTGTGTGTGTGTGTGTGTGTGGACACATAAGAGAAAATCGAGAGAGGGAAAAGGAGAGTGAGAGATTAGAAGGGTAACTATTTAGGGAAAGGAAAGGGACCAGAAGTATGTGGGAAGAGGGTTGGATAAATAATGATTAAGTATTATCGAAGTCCTCATATGAAAATGTCACGAAGAAACAAATCTATTCATAAAATAAATGTATGCTAATAATTTTTAAGAGTCAAATGAAGACTGCTGTGGAGGAAAGCCTCAGTATTCTTATCCAGTGCCAGAGCTTGAATACTGTAATACTGACCTGCTGGTAAGATGTGCCCACTGGTCAAACAGTAGCATGATGGTTATGGAGGTGGAAACACTTTCTAATTGGTCATGAGGCCTTCTTCACATAAATCTTTGCATGACTGGTACTGTAAACATGGCCCAAAGTCCATGACTGAAGTGATTATAGGCCCTAAAGGGAACCTATCGTTTTGTTCCTTTGCTAAATGCTCCTGCAGTTAAAACTGTATTCTAAATAATATTCATACCCATAGATTTTGCTGCTGCCAATTTTATTTAGAGAAACTTCCCTTTGCAGTGGGTAGTGATTAATACAAAGACAACTGAAAAAGTGCCCAGTGTAAGTGATTCTGAGCACTCAGCTGTGTACGGTCATCTATATCAAACTTCCATCATCCAAGGCTCAGAGAACCTCCCAGAAAAAGAAACAGAAATAATGGAAAAGCTGCCACGTAGGGGGGAGAACTGTGAAATGCTGAGTTCGGGTCATAGCCAGACCACTCACAGCAACTACAGTTACCTACACAATACCTACACAAGATCAAGCCAGTCAAAATTCCTACATTGATGAGGGAGAGCATTTCATTGGAAGAGCTATTGGCAGTTGATAGGTATGGAGAGAAAAGAGTGGTTCTCCTCTGGTGGTAGGGCTATAAGTAGGTTGCTCATACCCCGGAGAAAGGCAAACACCTATGAGTGTATGGACAGCACGACCTGGACTAGGTGAGTTATTAATAACAATTCAAATGAGAAGAAGACGTGAAGTTGAGAAGGAGACGACATGGAGAAACCCAGAGAAATCTGGAGGGAGATAGTAGTAGATGGGTATGATCAATATACATTTCATAGATGTATAACGCTTCCAAAGAATGAAAATGTTATTTTTAAAACGTTAAATACTGTTACTAATAAAATGTTCAGTGAGATAATTTGCTACACCATTTTATATTCAGCGCATCAACCTTCTTATGGGAAATATCTATCCATAAGAACTAACGTTACAAAAGTTTGATAGTTGTCAATTAAGCTCCATGCAGGTAGAAATTTTAAGGATGTTTCTAAGTCACATAATGGTGGAAATCCTGACACTGGTTGCATAAATGTGACATTAAATACTATTGACAGCATCATGAACTGTTGACAAACTAAATAAGTTTGGGACAGGGTTGGGACAAGAATCAAGTGACTTGATTACACTTCTGCAGTCAAAATATAATATGCAGCAGTGGCAGCTGGGAAACCTGGGTCGTGGACCTTCTGAATGAGAGGCAGGGTGAGAAAACCTGGCTGCAGTGGTTGAAGTTTGCTCCACTTCCATCTTCATGTCCTTTACTGATGTTGCTGGTGGGGGCTGGGGTCGACCTCAGAAAAATAAATGCCTTCCAGTTCATACTGGAATGAATTGTGGGGTCCCTTTATTAGAATCCCAGGGCCAGTCTTTACCAGCTGGTGACTTTGGGCAATTTATGGAAAATCTAGGCTTTATTATTTCTTCCATGGAAGAAAATAAAAATGGAGGAAGAGAAAGAGGTAATTTTAGGAAAAGACGATCCCACTCCTACAAAGAGAGATAACCTCATCTAACAACAAAATGAATTATTATACAAATTGCTTAGAATAGTGCATGATAGCTACTTCTGTCGAGTTTTAGCTAACATAAAGAAGTCTAAAAAACACAGCAAAATAAGCAATAGAAACAACAGTAGAAATCTCCCATTTTCTGAGAATATGAAATGTGAAAGGCAAGTTTTTATTTTTTCAACTAATTTTTAGATTAGTGCAAAATATAGTGTGTTTGACATGGCATCTCTTTATATATGTACATGTCATATATGTTTGTTTTTATGGGAAGGACATTGAGGAAGGAGTAGATAAGAAAAAATGAATGGAGGCTCCATTGTAGTGAGCTACATGGACTCACACCTGATGGAGATGTATAATCAACTCCTATGGCTAAAGTCTGACTTATGCCTGATCACGCAATAATCATCAGCTGCTTGCATATGCGTGGGCCTATGGGCAGTGCCCACCTGGCAATCTGGGATTGGCAGCCCATGCCTACTTAAGGGCTGGGAGAGGTTTGCCCAGAGGAGAGAGCAGAGAGAGAGAGGTCAAAGAGAGGAGGGAGAGGAGAAGGAAAAAGAGAAGGAGATACAATTGTTAAAAAGGTCCTGGAATAAAACTGCAGTGAGAAGAGCTCCGGTGGTCGCGTCATCCTTGTGGGATGAGGGTGGCTGTGACACTCCATCTTTGAAGAAGGTGACATCGTGTGATGGAAACTGCCTGTCTAAACTGGATTTACATTCATTATGGTCCTGCACCTGCCTTGCTACATGACCTCCAGGTGGTTACTCTGAACCCCCTTTTTATCATCTAGAATCTAAGGAATTCCTATTTGTTTCCTTGCACTATGAAACTCTTAGTTCTTATTTGGGGAATACAGAGCACTGTAAAATTATTTTCAGACCTTGTGTTTTAATGAGCACTGTAAAAGCTGCAGGGAGTTCTCTGTGGGTATGATGACCCTGTGGTGCTCATTCATGTTTTCTAAAGAATTCAGATAAGCACCCAGAGCCCTGTGGAAAATGCTACTTTCAAATAAAATAGAATTATTATATCAAATGAAAATTTATTTGATAGTATATTGTCAGAACTGCATGTGTGTATACATGTTCATTGTACTTCAAATTCCACATACAGCAGAGTGGTATGCCTGTATGTAGGAGCTCTCTGTGCTCTGAAAGAATAAATTTCTACTACATAGTAGATATTTTAAATCGAGACATTTCCCTTTCATTATAATGTGTAAATTGTCACTTTATACTCGACTGCCCAGAGGTAAATTGAAGATGTGTATACAAAGTGAAACTATTCCCCTAATAAAACCATTGACATGTTAAGAGGCTTCCATTTAAGTTATTTATGCTGTTTTCTTTCATTTTTAAAGATGACAATACCCTTTATTACATATTCTAAATGTGTACATTATACTTATACAGCATATTTTCCTACCATGACCCATTAAAGTAGCATAATACTTTCTGTAGTCATGCATCCTGTAGCACACAACCTATGGCTTTAAACATTTCTACATTCATTCTCAGCAGGAAAAAAATGGCTTTGTAGTAAAGAAAAATCTTAGCCAATTATGTCATTTTTATCCCATTTTCAGTTTCAACCTAACATTATCTTAGGCTTAGTAGCAACAAATGATAAAAAGACAAAATCTGGCATTCCCTTCCTAATCTGCATTCTTGGCCATCTTCATTTTACCAGTCTCTTAAGAAACTTTTTTTTCCTGAAAAAAAAGATAGAAAAGAAAACCTCAAATATGACTGCCAATCGAGCCCATTCCATTCTGTGTGTCATGCTGCCGAAGCAGCACTTGGAACTTAAGTCCCAAGTGCCACAACTGTGACTCATGGTACCAGATGACAAGAAAGCCTCTGTCCTTCGTCAGCACCAAAAACAGTGGAGGATCCATGTGGGCGTTTATGGCTTATGAATAGATCTGGGGGAGGCAGAGGTCCAAGCCTCAGGCTTCCTGTATATACGACCATCCTGACAGATGGCATTTTCTTGGCCAGAGTCCAAGGACCTTGGTCACCCAGTGAACTTTCCCTGACTCCATGCTGTCGATATCCCAGATGTCCAGGCACACAAGTCTTACTGATGAATCATTTGGAAGCTGTTCTGTGTGCATTCTGAATGAGTGTTCATAAAGGTATTGTTCATAAACCAAGTTATGCCGTTTAGCACTTTGCCACACAATTACCATTTCTGGCAACACAGAACGTATGTTTTGTAATTTAATCCTAATTAATTTTTGACTCATAAATCAATAAACCTTTTTAATGACTGAATAATAACATTTGCTTCCTGAAAGCATGTTTGATATCAACAAGGTCACAGTTTACTGTCATTTTTAATAAGGAGAAAAAAATCATTCTCAAGGGGCATTTAACATGTTTTGACAAGGTGACCCACAATTATCCATTAACATTGTCTTTATCTAAGCCTTGCTACATTGATATGCAGAAACCGTGCAATAGTTCAGTGATGTCCCTCTTGTGGGGTAGAGAATAAGGCAAGTGGGACCTATCCAAGGTCTTTCATGGCTAGAACGCATCTTACTATTCTTGTATTGATTAAACATTTGGATAGTTAATCAACACTGCTCAGCCCTTTTAACCTGCCAGATGCAGTATACAAAAGAAAGAAATGCCTGTTACAGAAGCCATGAAGATATATTTTTCTTATATTCCAATTTGATGTAAAAACAAATCATCTCAGAAAATTGTGACTATCATAGATATTGCAAAATCCTAAATGTGGCATTGAATGGATGGCATGCAGGCTTTTCTGGAATGTTTTTATGTAACTTCATTTATCAACATAAATGGATTATAATCTCATGGTCTTTTGTAGATTCAAGGTGTATTCTTTCTACCCATATAAAATAGGTCCATACTTATTTTTCTCATGTCCTGTTTTTGAAATTCAAAATAGAAGCTTTCTACTTGGGGGTCTTTAGTTTATATCTACACCCATGTTTGCCCTGTGTAATCCCTGAACCATGTATCATAGCATTTAGCTCCTGTTTAACTTCAAATATGATTCATTTCCTCAACATGTAAATAAAGATGTCAGAATCTATTCTCAACTCTGCTTTATTCTCTATTAAAATTTTGTCCTCAAATGATTTTCAAAGTAAGTGAACAGTTGCAATCCTGTTAGGGAGTTCTCCAATCACTGCCTTTCTGCCACTCAGCATTTGTCAATTTATACAGAGTGCCACTAACACGTCACTGCTCACACTCTGAAGATCTGGTCCGCACTCTGGCTGTCTCAATTCTTGATATATACACAATGAAGATTCATCAAGACACATAAGTCACTTTTTCTACATATTGTATAGCCATGAAACTCCCTAACTCTCATCAAATATACTTAGTCAAAGTATCCAAGAATGAGACTAAAAACCTTGCAGTTTCAGGAGACTCTGGGGTTCTATTACTCAGTCTATCCTATATTCACACATTCTCTGAGGCTACATGTACAAAAACCGATTCTTCAAAACCTTTCTGCAATAAGAATTTCAACTGATAAAGTATAGTTGTAGAACTTGACCTATATGTCTAATTTACACATATTGCTTAATTTGTATTATTCCTAAGTTCATCTCCTCTCATTTTTTTTAATTTGAGATATGTGTGTTCATATTTTTCATGATGTGAGTTGCTTGATGAAGAGGACATTTGTAAAGAAGAAGGTGGCCTATTACGATCAACCAACAAGAGACAAAGATGTACAGCCTACAGAGTAGGCTGCCAGCACTCATGTGAACACTAAAAGCAATACATCACTGGTTGAGATCATAGCCTAGTAAACCATTATGACAATCTTGTGATATCCTAAAGCAATGAATTCAGCAAAGCTCATCAGACCCCTACCATAAACACATTAAGATAATAAAAATGTTGGGGTTATTTCCGTTTGTGGTAAGATAACTATGCCTTAGTACACACATTACACAAAACACTTTTGCAATATAGTGATTGTTATTTTGGCTCCTGTTACCTTTTGAGTCTCGTTTGTCGATTGTCTTTCAAGTCCTATTTGCTCATTGTCACTTCAACTCATTGTCATCTGTGCATTTATACAGCATCATAATTTCAAACATTAGTAGATACTTTATCTACTTGTGTCATAAACATTATATATATATATATATATATATATATATATATATATATATATATATATTCCCCACCTACTCCTATTGTAAAAGGAACACTCTCACCATTCATCTACTAGAACAAATGAATGTCTTTTCAGAGGTTGGAGTGAGATATGATAAAGTAGAATCTTTCTTTACTAAATCAAATATAATAGGGTATTTCTTGCATTCAGATACAAGAAATTCCATGGTATATCTACAGTAGGGCTATGTCAACTTTAGGATGCTTTTAATTCTATCAGTTTCATCAAAGATCTCTAGGCATATTCCAATATCAATATGACCAAGAGATAACCTGGTTTTGAAAGAACCCTGAAAGAAAAAAAAAAAAAAAAACCTTCAGCTAGTATCAAAGAAGAAAGTAAAAATCACACCAAGAAACAAAGGCTCATCCTCTCTGTGGTACCTTTATAAGCCGCATCTGAGGTTGAGGGCACAGAAATGAGAGAAAACACATGAAAAGCAAGCAATGCTGCCAAAGTAGAAGCACACGGACAGGGTACTAAGTTTGCTGAAAATAGAGATCCCGTTGTGTAGTAATTATTTCCCTAAAGGCATGGAACAGGATGAGAATCTTGTTAAAAAAAATAGGTCACTATTAACTGGAAAATATGACTCTAGTCTTAAAAATAAGACTATAGAATTAGTGGTGGGCATTAATTCCTTATTTATGAAAGCACTTTGGGAGCAGAGTCCCTGGAGTCTTTTTTCTTTTTATGGAAGCAGACACCATTATTCAATTTTGTACTATCTTTTTATTAATAGGCGTAAAACATCTCCAGGGAGTACCAAAGCCTCAGCAGAAGACAGGAGTAATATAATAGATCTAAAGCTAGGAGTTGGCTCACCTAGGAGCCCCACCCCTACCCTTGCCTTCTGAAGAAGGAACCCAAGCAAAACAGGGCTGTCTCTGTTTTCTGAAGGAAAACTGTCATGGATTCATGCACATTTCACATTACCCCATTTTCTTCTTTGGGATTTTTTTATTGAGTTAAGAATGTCTGTTTCCGATAATTCTTTTAATAAAGTTCTAAATAAAATTTTTAAATTTAAATAATTTTTAAACATTTACCTTCAAAATTGAAAGTAGGATCAAAAGAAGAGAGTAGTTCACTGGATAAAAGAAAGGTAAAGTAAGAAAAGATGAGGAAGAAATGAAAAAGAAACAGAAATTAGAGGCAGTCTGACTGCCTTCATTCTAACTAAAGAGAAAACCTTTTTTTTTTTTTTTACATTTAAGAATAAGATTCTGTGGAGCTCAATCTTTTGAAGAAAGTGGACCCTTTTTAGGTTTGTTTTATAAACAAAATGTTTCATGCCAATTTTATATCTATAGTCACCAGGATATAACTCATCAGTGATTAAAGTCTCCTATACTACATTAAGATTTTTAATTGAAATATATTAATTAAAATAAATTATTTGAACATAGCTGTGATACAAGTTGAAAATATCTTAAAATTTGTGCCAGATAGACTGATCGATCTTATCAATTACATATTGCATTCTTCTCCCTGCAAGATGAGTAGGTAGACAGTTACCTAGGATATTGAGCAAGAACAAATCATTTTATGAAATTTACCAGCATCCACTCAAGGTGATAAAAAGATAGACTTTGTTACTCTAAATTTTTGTAGTCATCAGTCACCCTTTGTCTTTTAAAGGCAAGAGAAGCTGAAACCAATGGAAGGATGAGAGTAGCTCGGAAGGACGAGAGTACCTTGGAAGAAAACACACTATTTTTAAAATATGAGAGGGTGGAAAGAAAATAATCTAGGAAAAACACTAATGTTAAGGAATTTTCCAATGATAAAATTTTAGTGAACAGTTATTATGTAGATTTCACTGTATAAAGCATTATTCATATGTCAAAGAATTAATACCTAGCTTAATATTTGAAGCAAATAAATTAGAGTCTACTTGCAAGAGTTTAATGGCGGTCGATAACCTTGGCGGGTTGGAGCCAAGGAGCACCACAGGGTCACACCATGCAACAGAACTCACCTGGGAGGATTATTGGGAGTGAAGTGTAGAGGCGGATCTGAGTGAGAGCAGAAGGAAGAAAGAGAGTGGCAAGAAGGGTTTGCTTTTTATAAGTGATATAACGCATAGACATAGGGAGCGTGCTCTACGCAGTGGCTGCAGTGATCATAATGTGACATGTTGGTGCTACTGATGGCATAGCCTACTAGGTTCCCGAGGGCAGGCCCGTACAAATGCCTGAATTGTAACACTGCTAATGTGTCGTAAACCTCCTGGCAATTTTCTACAGAAAAAAACAGAGTTGTGATTGTGCCACAAGGTATAACCAGAAAGAAGAGGCTTTGATGAATGCCCGTTTGTAGTGGGTGTTTCATTCCAATCCTCTTCTCTAGGCCTTAGAATTTCTATTGTAGTTATCATTTAAACTTCACAACAATGACTTATCCAGTGATTTCAGTTTAAGTGATTTTTAAAATAGATTAGTTAAAAATGTCTGGTGAAATTCAATAAAATTAACAGTATAGACTTGGCTTTGGGATTTTTAAACATAACTGTGAACACTGAAAAGAAAAACAAAACAGGACAGTATTGGCTACGATATTAAAAGGAGGTAAGAACCATGGTCTGTATGACACTAGTGCTATATTTCATCGACGTTCTACACAGAGATTCTTCTCAAGTCATAATCTGTCTCTGCCAGTGCTTAAAATAGGACTACGTGTTAACATGGGGTGCCATGCTCCACATGCCAACTTATTCCACGCTGTCCTCTCATTTCTCAGAAAACCAAGGTAGGATACTAGCCATGAAGGACAACACAAATATCTGAGAAGCCGGTAATCTCCAGTAATAATCAGAGACAGCAAAGTATAGGGTCACACTCAGCTGCCAGTGGGCATCAAATGTGGAAAGAGTAGCGAAAGGCAAAAGATTTAGAGAATCTAAAGAGAAATCTGACATTGTGCAACTTGGTCTTGTGTAACTTCTAACAATGGGATCAGGGGCTGTCTCCAACTCTTTTACCACTTTTAGGGCCCTATTCCTCAAATTGGGTTGCCATGGCAAATCTTAAGACAAGGCAGGGTGTTTAGTCTTACTACAATTTGATATGCCAGATTTTCTTTATATCCATAGAAGGCCTGCCATTTTCTGGGTAGAAGCTGAGGAGTGGATGGTGGTAGGTACAGAGGGAAGGTGGGATGAGGAACTGGGAGGAGAGGAGAGAGGGAAAACTGTGGTCAAGCTGTAAACAAAAGGAAGGAAAGGAGGGAGGGAGAGAAAGAGGGAGGGAGGGAAAGAGGGAAGGAGGAAGGGAGGGAGGAAAGAAAGGAAGGAAAAAAAGAAGGGAGGAAGAAGTGAAAATGGTTATGTAGAAGACAGCTAGAGCCATAGAAAGAAGACAGAATCACTATGAGCAGACACAAATAGGAGTTCTGACATGTGTCTGCACTGGCTCTGTCAAATCGTGTAAAACACTTACCTGAGAAACTAATAACACAGCCTTACCCTTCCATCCCTATTCCCAGGCACCACTCTAGACCCCTTAAGTTGGAGCACAGGCAGCAGGATTTTTCATAGCTGGTGAGATGACTTTAACATGCAGTCGACTGCTGGTACTGAGGCATAGCAGTGCAGTTTACTTTTAATTGGGAATTAAAAAGTGATGATGAAAACCTAACACATTTCTGTGCATGGTTGAATTCACACTTCAAGTGTCCTCATTATTTGGATTTTAGGAGTTCTTCTGCTACCAAGTTTAGTTACTACCTAAACTGAGAATGTTTATTCCTCAAACTGCGTACAGGCCTGTTGCCTGCTAGCTGGGTTCAGGTTCTCACTCTTTCATTCTTACACACTTTGCTAAAGCAGAAGTAAATATAATATGTGGAAATGGATTTGGAAGTACAAGGCAATGATGTAGAAGAGGAGGGACTAGGGGATGAATACAAAGTACATGGTACACTTGAATGGCAATGCCAGGAATTCCAATACTTTTTAAAACAATGTGAGCTAATAAGTTAAAATAATAGTATGTGGAAACCAGTGCTCTGATCAAAAGAGATTGCCAAATTGAATGTTAAAAAGAAAATATCTCATATACAGCTCTGTCATGACTGCAATGCGACTTTTCTTCAGGGATTACTCAGACCCTGAGAGCAGCCAATATTATTAAGTCCTTCAAATGACAACACATGAATTCTACAACAAAACTTAAATCACTGAGTTGCATGAACCAGGGGGATCAGAAACTAAATAAAATTATTTATCTTTACTTTCTCAAGAGATACTACAATTAATTACATATTTTGGCGCCATTTGGTATCAGTTTCTCGTGAACCACAAGCATTCCACTTTTCTTTTTTATAGTTCTTTGGTTTTGCTTTTATTGTATAGTTTCCAATTTGTTATGTGTCTTTTAAAGTAAGAAATAAGGCACTGGACACTTCACAACCCTCTGTATCTTGTGGAATCCCAGGGTCATATGTGTTTCTTCACAGAATAACTGTATTTATCAAGTCAATTGTGTTTACAACAGTTCATCTTTGGGTACTCAAACTTGTTCTCTCAATAACTAATCATTTAAACATCTCTTTTTAGGCTCCACAGTAGTCATAATCCTGGCCGTTAATGACCCTGTCTCCTACTTTTCAAGGTCATCTTGAATTATAAGTAGATCCTCTAGGACTCTTGTTATCTCTCTCAACTTAGAGGTCCTCCATGAAACTTTATGTGCATGTTCTATATTTTACCATCCAATTCACTGATAAAATGTTAAATGTCACCACCCTAGACAGACCCCTGTAGTACAGCATTTGATGTGTCCTTTAGGTTGCCTGTGAAACATTAATTACGTCTCAATGAATATGATCCTCCAACCAGTCTGTACCCAAATAAGAGCCATAGTCACATTTGCAAAGATTGATAGCACTAATTTAAATTGTGCTACCACCCAGAGTCAGAAATTTTGTATTCTTTTCGTCCCTTAACAAAGATAGATTTTAATTTTATCAGCTTAAACATGGCTGGTCAACATATGCCAAACAATAACCCAGGATAATTTAACAGTTCATAAATGTGATATTTTCAAAAAGCCATAAAAAAGGTCTCCCTATTAATAACCCTGACTGCGAAGGTTCATCAGAGAGTACTATTCTCACCTCTTTGAACTTAATGACAACTGAAGTCAATGCACTCCCTTTTCCCTTTGTTACAGCTGCTACAAGGGTGGGAAAGACTGTTGTTGGAAAAGACTGTTGTCCAGGCTCCAAGAAGTCCAGACAAGGTCTCCAGAGACTCTCTATTTTTCCTCCAGATCTATTTACTGACATTAATGATGAAGCAGCTTTGTCTGTGTCTCTGCCTGGGTTAGCAATGCCTCAGTGACAGGGCAGCTCCAGATGCATTGGATCAGCAGCTGATGCCATCATGCGAATGTCTAACACTTAGTTTAGGTAGGTGACACTTCTTAATATTCAGTCCTGTCTTCACAATGTCGACTTACCCACCATGCAGTGTGCTTTTTGCTATTATTGTTGGGATTGTTAATATTTTTGCTTTTGATTTCTCTAAAGGGTGCTTCAAAAATAACTATTTTTAACCTTTAACGCCAGGAGGGCAGTATCGTATGCCTGAAGAATATGCATCACAGAGTTCTCGTTTAGAAATGGTAATTAATTTTGCAGTCAACAGTAGTGTGACACACTGTCTCTGAGTAGACGTCCACTGTGGCTTCCTGCCAGTCGTTTGGAGGAATATTAATTGACGTCCAGCACTCAGCAGCCTTTTTCCTGGGAGTTTGAATGAAACAACATGCTTCACATTAAACAAATACATTCTACACTTGCATATTCAACATTAGGTTCTGCATCTCAAAAGCACTCAAATCCAGCAAGCTTCTATCTTTATTTCCCTCCTTTCTGTTTCCTTTTTGTTCACTCATGATGCTGAGTCTTACAAAGCTTTATTATTTCCCTTTGTTTTCTTACCTCACTGCTTCTCTTACAACTTTTTAAAATCTGCTTGTGGAATATTTGCAGTCATCAATACTAGTGCTGAAGAACTCATTCCTAAGTTACTGTGCTTTCTGTTTCCAAGGATTTTAGAGTAATAATATTTAACCATTTTAATACTAATATGGATCATGTATTCAACTTACTTTCCAAGAATGTCAGATTAAGTAGGATGGCTAGAATCACTTTTTTAAGATTAAAATTCAAAATGATCCTGGCAGGCTACAAAAGTGGGCTTTAACAGAAAAAAAGTTCCATATCATTCACACTGAAAGATGAGCAAACAACACAAATGGAAGGCAATAATCAATAGCTATCTCCCCAGGCTGTCAAGCAGGGAGAACACCTCTATACAGCCAGGATCTGCCTGGCCAACTGGTTGTGAAGAAGTCACAATGCCAGTGTTTAGAGATTAATTTAAAAAAAATAGAAAGTAAGATCTTGTGTGATAAGGGACTGGAAAAGTCAGAAAAAATGCATTTAAAATAAAGATTTATTATACAGGCGGTAGCCCATGTCCCAAATAACGCTAGGTAAGAAAAATCTTTGAGCCCTCCTTCTGTTTTAAAGCTACCATGGTGTCATCTGAAAATATGCATATTATTCACTTAGAGAGAATTTGTGTGGATTAATTCATTATTATAACACCCATATACACTGTTCATACAATAAATATAATTAGAGCTCGGATGATGTATATCTATATTTACGTATTTCTTTAAATGTTCATATCTCTGTATTCAAAACACAGATTACGGTACTGGTCTGGGAGCCACTGCCACTAATTACAGACCATCTTCCCTTGTGAGGAGAAAGTTGATCAAACTTGAGGTCGGGAATAACGACAAACTCCCAGATCATTTCCCAGGTCAGAGATGACTAGTGTCTGCAACATGCCTAGGACCCAGAACTACTTAAACTGTACTGCAGAAAGAGATGGCCTACTTTGAGAGATTCTTATTTGTGACAGGTCTGTTTTGCTCCTTTTTTATTTATTTATTTATTTATTTATTTATTTATTTATTTGATTTTTTGAGACAGGGTTTCTCTGTGGCTTTGGAGCCTGTCCTGGAACTAGCTCTGTAGACCAGGCTGGTCTCGAACTCACAGAGATCCACCTGCCTCTGCCTCCCGAGTGCTGGGATTAAAGGCGTGCGCCACCATCGCCCAGCTCTTTTTATTTTCTTTACAGTCTTTTTCTTTACTGGTATTCTCTCTTCTCTCATTTATTTCCCAAAAGCCATTTGTTATGGAACAGATGCTTATGTGTTCCTGTTTATAAATATTCTACAGAAACTGAATAAAATACGTGGAAATAAAGGGGTTTCTAAAGACCCTAAAACTATACAGTTGGAAATGGTGGGAGCCTGCTCGAAACTCCTGAGCACAGGCCTCCAAGGAGGACAAGATGGGTATACAGAATCTGGTCTTGGATGGTTGGATCCCATCCCATCTGTTCCCTTCTCCATTTTTACTCTTTCCAGAATTGGAATGTTTGGTGTGATTGAGAATCACCTGGGGAAAATCAGTAGGGCACTGTGTGGAACTTCGTGCTGCTATTACAGTAAGCAAGAAGCTTAAAATCAAATTCATTACCAGGGAATTGAGTCCAGGGAACATGGATTCATTAAAAAGTATGACTTTATAAATAACTGCACATAAACAGACTGTTTTGCCTTAGAGACTAATATATTTCAAAATTATTATCTACTTAAAATATTTTACCTAAAAGAATTCATAATTAGCTTTCAATATTTAAACAGTGCATTAGAAATGGAATGTGTATAAATATCAGAAATAAAAGCCACTTCGTTACAGGAGAAGCATTGCTAACACACCACACACTGGCTTGTGAATTTAGTACTAATATGATTCACTATATAGCTGTTTTTTAAAATTGAAATGAGGGTTTAGATAATAGCTGCTATAAATATATTAAGTGTCAAATTTAGAAAGTAGTGTTGAAACATTTGTCTTGGGGGGAGTATTGTTAAACTTAACTTTTATTAACTCAGGGAATCGACAAGAAATATAGTGACGCTAGTGAACCTTTGAGAATCTTTCATTTTATCACTTTTAATGCATGTTTAATATTTAACATTCATCTTATTACAGGCAGGAATTGTGAAATGCTTGTGCTGTTTCTAAACAGTTTTAAAGTTCAGTGCACAGTCACAATTCAGAAGGGAGATTTCACACATTTATGGAAAATAAGCCATTTTTGCAGTAAAGTTGCAAAGTGTGAAAGAATTCTTGTTTTATCTGCCTTACTTATCATGTTTATGAGTTATTTTGCCTGGAAGTAAATTGACAAGTTGTCAATGAACAATAGACAGTGCCCTAGCTAGGCTTTTCACAGGTTCAGATGCCTTTGGGCAAAAGGGCTAAATCCGTAGTTGCAACCTAACATATGGAGCACAGAAAAAAGTGGCAACAGGGTGAGAGACATTCCCTGCAAATGCATGTGGTTGCTGCTCTCTACCCAATCTGCTTGGACCACTGTATATTATAAATTCATGCACTGCTCTGACATCCAGGAAAAGGCCTACTTGCCCTATTCTATTTCATCTCAGTATACTTAGGGCTCATTTCGGCAGTTTAACTTTTTCTTCCTTTGAAGAATTGTTATCACATATTCATCTTTGGTAATTAATATAGAAAACATCCAAGGTGATTCTTCATTTGCAGCTTTCCATGGCCTCTTTCTTATAGAAAGGAAAATAATCTCAGCTTGATTAGCTGGGATTAACATTGGACCTTGGTTTCCATCTTTGACCACCATATGTTAGTATTAGCTCTTTTTTATCTCTTGTCTCTTCCTCCTGTCTTATCTTTTCAGAATGCTATTTTGAACCTACTTCAAGATGACTCCTATATTAGAATCAATTAATGAGGAGCAAAGTGACTCTTCCGTAGATAGCATGTTTTGTTCTCAATTAGTGTTTTTCTCTTTCCTTCAAAGCCAGTTTTGGTAGAGAGGGAAAGAGAAGGGAGAAGAAAGACTGGAGAGAGCTTGGGGGAGTGGGAAGATGGAGATGGAAGAAGGGTGGATATAGGAGCAGGGAAGAAGATAGCTACATTTAGGGAGCCATTTTAGGGTTGGCAAGAGAGGGGATCCCATGTGTCCATGGGGATGTCCCCAGCTAAGTCCTTGGGCAGCAGAGCAGAAAGTGCCTAAACTGGCCTTGCCCCACTGTCATACTGATGATTATCTCAAATACCAAGAATCTTCATCCAGGAACGGAGGGAGATACAGAGATCGTCATCAGAGCAACGGACTGAGCTCCCAAGGTCCAGTTGAAGAGCAGAAGGAGGAAGAAGATGAGCATAAGCGAGGAAGTCAGGACCTCAAGTGGTTGGTCCACCCACCAAGACAGCGCCTGTTCTAATGGGAGCTAATCACATCCACCTGGACCGGGATTGAATCAGCATGCCATCAAAAGGACTCTCTGAATGTGGCTGACAATGGGGGCTAACTGAGAAGCCATTGATAAAGGCACTGAGACTTGTTTCTACTGCATGTACTGGCTTTATGGGACCCTAGACTATTTGGATGCAAAGCCTCCTAGCCCTGGATGTAGGGGGGGGAGAGCCTTGGATTTAGGATTGAGAACCACTGGACTAGCTATGCCCCAGGTCCTGATCTCTGTTCCACAATGATCCAATATTAGTTTCCTCACAGAATCAAAAATTGTGGTTGTCTACTCAGTCTCAGTATTATCTTTTACCACTCTTGCTACTATTTGTCTTAAAATGTGTTCTTTTTATTGATATTTCCTGAGCTCTACATTTTTCTCTGCTGCCCTCCCTGCCTCTCCCCTCCCCCTTCAACCTTCCCCCAAGGCCCCAAGGTCCGCATGTTCCCAATTTACTCAAGAGATCTTGTCTTTTTCTACTTTCTACTTCCCACGTAGATTATATCTATGTAGGACTCCCTTAGTGTTCCCATTGTTGTCTAAGTTCTCTGGGATTGTGCTTTGTAAACTGGCTTTCTTTGCTTTACATTTAGAAACCACCTATGAGTAAGTACATGTGATAATTGTCTTCTTGTTTCTGGGTTACCTCACTCAAAATAATGTTTTCTAGCTCCATCCATTTTCCTGCAAAATTCAATCTGTCCTAATTTTTTTCTGTTGTGTAGTACTCCATTGTGTAAATGTAGCATATTTTTCTTATCCTTCTTAAATCGAGGGGCATTTAGATTGTTTCCAGGTTATGGCTATGACAAACAAAGCTGCTATGAACATAGTTGAGCACATGTCCTTGTGGCACAATTGAGCATCCTTTGGATTAAAACCAGGAAGTTATTCAGCACTGCAATTCCTGTGCGTTTAATTTACAAATCCATCTTCTTTTCTGAGGCTCAATGCTAATAATTTAAATAACAAAGTCATAAGAAAAAGTCTTTAATCAATTCCCTCTCATAATATACCTTTTATCTTATGATGAAGTTATATACAGATAAATCCATTTTAAGTTGAAAATAGTGTGTAAAAATACATTTATTGCAATTTGCCTACTAAACATCATAGCCTCCAGACTAAAGACCTTGTAGAATGTCAATTGTTGACTCCCATGACCATGGATTTGATTGTAAGTTGTGCTTCACTGCCACTGCAAATAATTTCCAGAAACAATTATACCACTTTCATTGGCCCAAAGAAAAAGATCAAAGGTCAAAGACTAGGTAGTTATGGGGAGAAGGAGACTGAAACAGGATGATTAAATCAAAGGGAGACATAAGCAGGGGTAAAAGAGAGAAAATAGGGAGAGACAACTAAAAGTAAATAAAATCTGAGTAGTCATATGGAAATCTACCACAGCAAAAGCTTCTTAATACTTACTTAAGTTAAAGAAATCTAAATGGAATGACCAAATATTGGGGAGACAAACCCCCATCTAAAAATCTTTCACCACCAATTGAAAACTCAAATTCTGGGAATGGGTTGCATTTAATTGAGCTGTTAGCCAAAGGAGCCTATAGAGACCCCCAAATAGCTCAGGCTATTGCTGCAACTATCACCAGTGCTATTGACTGCTCTCCAAACACTGATGGTAAGAGTCTAGTGCTGAAAGCAACACTTACATATCTTGTTGGACATGTAGAAGTCAAGGGGTGCCTATCTAGAGTCTTCTCCCTTATGAACTACTGCTTGTGGGTTCATGGTACTAGAAGGGACTTGGAATATTAGCAGAAGAGAAAGGAAATTATAGGCAGAGTTTCTCTGTGTCCCAGCAGTCACTCCCAAATATAACCACACAGAGACTTATTATTAATTATAAATTTTAGGCCAATAGCTCAGACTTATTACTAGCTAACTCTTACATTTTAAATTAATCCATATTTCTTATCTACAATCAGTCACATGATGGTACCTTCTTTTAACACAGCAGATTCATTCAACTCTCTCTGCATCTGCTCATGACTCCTATGGCTCTGCCCTTCTTCCCAGTATCCTTAGTTTGGTCCTCCCACCTAACTTTATCCTGTTCAGTTATTGGCTACTCAGCTTATTTATTAAACCAATCACAGAGATATACATTTACACAGTGTAAAAAAAATATTCCAGAGGTAACTATCAATCCAGCTCCCAAAACTTACCTGACACTATCTACAATTACCTGCCTGCATAATATGCTCATGCAATGGTGGCACAAATGTTATAGTAGTAACCAGCCATGATTAGATTGGATTTTAAGTCCACTCCACAAAATGGAACCCATGATTGACACTGCTCAGTGAGCCAACAACCTGGGACTTGATGTGTCACCAGCCTAAGAGAAAACAAAATACTATTCTGCTCAAGAAACATAGCAATAAAATTACTCCAAAGAACAGTCTGAGTGGAATAACCCAGAACCAGAAAGATCAATATGGTATGAGCTCACCTGTAAGGATATACTAGCTGCTAAATAAAGGATATCCAAGCCACAATCTGTTTACCTGGAGACATTAGGTAGAGGAGGCCTCTGGGAGGGATGCAGAATCTCCCTGAAAGGGTAAAATAGAATAAATTTTACAGGTGGCCTGGGGAAGGGTAGAGACAATGTAGGAGAGTCATTTGGTGGGGGATGAGATGAAGGAAGAGAGTGTAGGAGAGATGCCTGGAATTGTGTGGCATTTGGCAGGGATGAAGTGTGGAAACCTAATGCAATGGAAACTCCTTAGAATCTATGAAGGTTATTTTTTTTGTTATAAACTGATTGTCCCATTAGTTCAGACTTCTTAATAACTCTTTTTTTTCTTTTTTTTAATTTTTTATTTATTTATTAAAGATTTCTGACTCTTCCCCGCCACC
>NW_026068085.1:89236-90523 GCF_014885135.2 Alexandromys fortis
AAAAGAAGAAGAAGAAGAAGAAGAAGAAGAAGAAGAAGAAGAAGAAGAAGAAGAAGAAGAAGAAGAAGAAGAAGAAGAAGAAGAACTTGTGGGAGTAACCAATCATTTCTGATTTGACACAAGGCCCACTCCAAGAGAAGGAACTCATATCCAGATATCTAGGGTAAAAATCAAACATCAAAAAAAAAAAAAGACACAGTTCCTAAGCATACTATGTTATATTCATATAACAGTCATTTAGTTATCCAAAACTTAGCCAGTCATCATCAGAAAGGCTTTCTCTGGCATCAGATGGGAACAGGTGAGAAAGGCCACAGTCAGACATTACATGGGTAGAAAGTCTAAATTACAGATCTCCATCAAAGTCTCTCCTCTCAAAGTTCAGGAAATCCCATAGAAAAGGAGATAAAAAAGATTGTAGGAATCAGAGAGGATGGAGGACTCCAGCAGAACAAGAACCTCTTAATCAAATAAGCAAGGTGCATATGAGCTCACAGAGACTAACATAGCAAGCACAGGGCCTGCATTGCAGCTAAACCAGGTCCTCTATGTATATATTTTCATGTAATATAGCCTAATGCTAAAACCCATTAATACACTTCCTCATGTTGTGGTGACCCCCCTTAACTATAAAATTATTTTATTGCTACTTCATGATTGTAATTTTGCTACTGTTATGACTCATAATGTAAATATCTGATATTTGACTCCCAAAGGAGATGATATTCACAGATTGAGAAACAGTTTATTATAGCTATAATACTTTATCTGAACATTGTTATGTTAGTGATATTTTCCTTGTATATTATTAGGGTTTCCAACTTTATGTTTTATGGGTTTTCTCTCTACATGTATGTGTTTCTCTCTGCCTGTGTATGTGTTTCTGATGCTTTTTCATTGCTCCTTTTTCCATTTGTTTTGTTCCATTCTTGTTTTTCTATTTGTTTGTTTAGCCTGTTTGTATTCAAAACAAAGAGAGAGAAAGAGTATAAAGTTGAATATGTAGGAAGGTGGGAAGGATCTGGGAGTATAGTCTGATACTGCTCATTAGTTTCCCAGCTGCGCAGACCCAAATAATAACACAGAAGTTATATTAATTACAATATTGTTTAGTCAATAACTTATGCATATTTTAGCTAACTCTTACACATTAAATTTCTATTAATCTGTAAATCACCATGAGGCTGTGGCCTACCAGGTAAGATTCTGGCAACCATGTCCTTTGGCAGCTACATGGCATCTTCCTGAATCTGCCTACTCTCTCTCTCTCTCTCTCTCTCCATATAT
>NW_026068085.1:93014-98094 GCF_014885135.2 Alexandromys fortis
GAGAAAAGAGAGAGAGAGAGAGAGAGAGAGAGAGAGAGAGAGAGAGAGAGAGAGAGAGAGGTGGAAACTACCATCAAGAAAACACTTAGCATGGGGAAAATTATACATTATACATTTTCCAATTTTAAATCATAAAAGTGAATTTTTAGGTACAACAAATTTTAGTTATCCCCCTCAGAGTTTCTGACACCAGTCATAGATTCCTCTCCCAAAACACCAGAGTTTTCCTAAGTAGAAATGAAAAGATAATACTTGCTTTATTTTTACTGCTGGTACAAATGTGTTGGGAATCAGTCTAAGGCTAAAGCAGAACAATCTTCATATATTCTTTTCCTTATGTCAGCATTTCCTGCCTACTTATAGGATGAGCAGCTTGAAAAGGGCTGACCTTTTCTTCAGTGTGGTTTACTCCAAGCTTAGTCTGTTGCAATAGAACTGTGCCAGCCACTGGAAGAAAAGGCTGAGGAGGACTGAAGAGCCAAGAGGCACAGGGGTTCATGCTCCATCATTTGTTCCTCCAGTTCTGTGAGAAAGGGCCACTAGAAGCTTCCCGCCAAAAGCTTCCAAGAGGTCGAAAGTTCCTATTTAATGGGCCATAAATTCCTGAGGTTTCTTATGACATTTCCCTGGGTCACAACTTCTTTAAAAAATAAATAAATGAAATAGTTTACAGTCTTGAGGTGCCAAGATTTCAACCGCTGACCTTCGGCCTTGTCTATGCTGACCTCTGGAACTACCATTCCCTCCAACGATGGAAACTGGAGTCAGAAAGAATCTCTTTACAGAGTATAAAACGACTCCACTCAGGCCAGTCAGTCATGCACCAAGAAGGAAAAGCTAATATTCTCTTTTATAAATTAAAGAAAATAAATGGAGGTAAAAATATACTTATGACATTACATTTAAGAGAAAAACGACTTTCACTAGCAGCAGGTGCAGAATCTATGTGTTGAAACAAAACTGAGACATGAAACCAAAATCTTTAATAAAGAAAAAAGTAATATCATTCATTCATCAGACCTTCTTCCTTACCTCCACTAATATCTCCTAAACAAAAATTTCTTGACCTCAGCTCTATAGGTAATTTTTATGAGATAATCGTAATGTTTGTTTTGAGAGCAAGAATTCTGAACTACATAGTTCCTCCAGAAGTCACATAAAGTTCAGACTCAAGTATAGGACCTAGGACTCTATCTTCATTCCCTGATGGTTCTGACCTGTGGATGATATTACTCTGTAGTATGAAGTAACAAAAAGATCAATATCCCTTGGAATTCAGAGATTCTAAACAGAATCAGTATTTACAAAGGAAAACGTGATGGAAAGCAGAAATGATGACTTGCTGATGTTTTCAAAAGCCAACTGCTGTAACAGGAAGGCCTCTTGTTCCTTCTGGCTGCCCAGAACTGAAATAATCACACAGAATCTCTATTAATTAAATCACTACTTGGCCCATTAGCTCCAGCTTCTTATTGGCTCACTCTTACATATCAATTTAACCCATTTTTATTATTCTGTGTATGGCTAAAGTTCCTGCATCTGTATCCAGTGGGGTTATGTGTCATCTCTCTGATTCCACCCTTCTTTCACCCAGCATTCAGTTTAGTTTTCCCTGCTTACCTAAGTTCTGCCCTGCTATAGGTCAAAAGCAGTTTCTTTATTCATTAATGGTAATCACAGCATACAGAGGGAAATCCCACATCAAACTACTTCTTAATCTAATCCCACATCAAACTACTTCTTAATCTAAAAACAGTAAATTGAGCAATAACAATCAAAGATGTCCATGCCCCATCTCTGGAAGCTATGAGCATATCTCACAATGTGGGAAGGGAGCCTTCAAATGACACTAAGCTTGGCTGAAATAGGGAGATTTTCCTCGATTATTCAGTTTAATTCATGAGTCACTAGTGTCCTCTCAGGAGGAGAGAGGTCAGAGGTTAGAATGAGAAGTGAGTGAGTGTGGAATCAGGGATCAAAAAGATGATGTCACAAGCCAAGGAATGCCAACAGCCAGACTAGTGGTAAGAAGAAACAGAAACTAACACTCTTCAACAAATATGATTTAGTTATTACGTCCAAGTCGATTTTTTTTCCTAGATGGAGGAGAAAGTTTCCTAAGACCCAGAAACCTCACAGGACATACAAAGCACCTCCTTAAATTACAAAAGCAGTAAGCTGGAAAAGACTGGGGTACAACTGCTTACAAATTGTTGAGGTTACTTAGAGTGTGTCACTTTTGTGAGCTATCACCCATGTCAAAGTGGCTTCTTGGTGATGCAGTTGCTTCTAAACTGATTGTGCTCATCTGAAAACCCTCAGAGAGATCATTGGTTTAACAACATATATGGTGGAATCATGCCATTGTTATGGTGTTGCTATGATATTTGGAGTGATTGGAGATTTTTTTTTCTGTCTTTCAGATGAACTCACAAAAAAGAATCTCCAGAATTATCTGTTCTTGTGACTGTCTTTGTCTATATTTCTGTTATCAGCTATGGGTGAATAAATATTTGAATTTAAAACATTTTAACATTTCTTATATTGGTGGTATGCCTGTTGCAGGTCATGTGAGTGGGAGGAGGTATCAGACGATAATCTGTAGGAGTCAATTTTCTTCCAGGATATGGGTCCTAGGTGTTGAATTCAGGTCCTCAGTGTTGGAAACAACTATCTTTATTTTAATCTCTCCAGCTGTTGTATGTGAGCTACTATTTTATGCCACTAGGTTTGGGGAATTGTGTTGCAACAGCAACAACATAGGAAAATAAAGCCTGATATCAAGATTGTACTAAAGGGAATTATTTGATCATTTATTTGGTGTCAAAGAACACTTGAACTCGGGAATTTTATAAAGTCATAAAGTTCATCATTTATTAACAAATAAACAGTATATACTGTTGAAATAAAGAACATGCAAATGAAGTTATTCTTTACAACCTCAATTTACTGATTATATCACTAACGGCTTGCCTATCTATCCCCTTCCAGCCAACTGTGGAGGACAATCTCTGAAACACCTACTCTATAGAGTGTCCCACTAATAAAACATGTATCTAGAGATTTATACTTAAGCTCCCTTGTTGGTCATATAGCACCGGGTATTCAGTACTGAAATCATATACATACCAGCAACACTAAGGGATTTCAGCAAGATGTATTCATATACAGTAACCACAATAACTAAAGAAAAAGAGGTTATGCACTTGAGGAGGATTAAGGGGATTAAGGGGAATGTCATATTTATATTTTAATTGAAAATTCTGAAAATGAAGAGGAAATAAAGAGGCTCTTTCTATATGAAACCACCAACACTGAGTCACACCTAAGTCCTAGCTTTCTTCAGATTGGCTTAAAGCTCAAAAATTTAGTTAGCTTTTATGTTTATAGTTGTTTCTCTTTATAAAGTATTAACATTTAAGTAGCCTTAATGATTAGTATCTAAATCAAAATATTACTACCCTCCCCCCTCACTAAACTGAATGGCATAGGTTTTTATTTCTTAAATGTTCAACATTTCTGTGTGTTTTTTTAATATTTTGCACTTAATCTCACGTCAATTCCCACCTTTGATGTGAAATTTGCTTTTCCATGTCAGTTTCTCTAACAGTAAATTCATGTACAAGCCCTTTTCTCTAAGGTTGTTTTCAAATATATTCTCTCTCACTTTGCCAATAGCCACAAGTAGTTTCCAGGACAGATTCTGTTTAATCAATATCATGTAGCACCTCTTCAACATTCTTTCTTCTGCCCATAACTTAGGATTCCTTCTCCACATTCAGTCATAAAATATTTTAGAAGGAAATAGAAGCTGTCATCAAAAACCACCCAATCAAAAATAGCCCAGGGCCGGATGGTTTCAGTGCAGAATTCTACCAGAACTTCCAAGAAGAGCTAATACCTACACTTCTCAACGTGTTCCACATGATAGAAACAGAAGGAACATTGACAAACTCATTTTATGAGGTTATAGCTACCCTGATACCAAAACAACACAAAAGCTCAACCAAGAAAGAGAATTACAGACCAATCTCACTCATGAGTATAGACTCAAAAAAATTACTGAAAAACTGAATCCAAGTACACATCAAAAAAAGTCATCCACCATGATCAAATTAAATGGAGAGAAACTCAAAATGATTCCACTAAAATCAGGAACAAGACAAGGCTGTCCACTCTCTCCATATCTCTCCAACATAGTTCTTGAACTTTTAGCAATAGCAATAAGACAACAAAAGGAGATCAAGGGGATTCAAATTGGAAAGGAAGAAGTCAAACTTTCATTATTTGAGGATGATATGATAGTGTATATAAGTGACCCCAAAAACGCTACTAGAGAATTCCTACACCTGATAAATACCTTCATTGACATGGCAGGATACAAGATCAACTCAAAAAAATCAGTAGCCCTTCTATGCACAAAGGATAAAGAAGCTGAGAGGGAAATCAAAGAAACATCACCTTTAACAATAGCCAAAAATATCTTGGGATAACACTAACCAAAAAAGTGAAAGACCTATTTGACAATAACTTTAAGTCTTTGAGAATACAAATTGAAGAAGATACCAGAAAATGGAAAGACCTCACATGATCTTAGATAGGTAGGATCTCCATAGTGAAAATGGTAATCCTACCAAAAGCAATCTATAAGTTCAATGCAATCCCCATCAAAATCCCAACACAAATCTTCACAGACCTTGAAAGAACAATAATCAACTTCATATGGAAAAAAAACAAGATAGTCAAAACAATCCTGTACAATAAAGGAACTTCTGGAGGCATCACCATCCCTGAAAACAAGCTCTATTCCTGAGCTACAGTAATGAAAACAGATTGGTATTGGCATAAAAACAGATACATTGACCAATGAAAACAAATCGATGACATGGACATAAATCCACACACCTATGAAAACCTCATTCTTTTTTTTTTTTTTATTTTTTCCTTTTTCTTTTTTTTTATTGAGAATAAGAAAAAAAAGTTTCCGCCTCCTCCCAGCCTCCCATTTCCCTCCCCCCCCAATCTTCTCCCCCTCCCCCCTCTCTTCTCCCCCTCCCCCCCCTCCTCTCCCCCCCCCCTC
>NW_026068085.1:98836-105295 GCF_014885135.2 Alexandromys fortis
TTAGGTTCACCAGGTATACACTCCGTGACCTTTATTTATGGCTAGAAACCAATTATGAGTGAATACATCCCATGTTCATCTTTTTGGGTCTGGGTTACCTCGCTCAGGATAGTGTTTTCTATTTCCATCCATTTGCATGCAAAATTCGAGAAGTCATTGTTTTTTACCGCAGCATAATACTCTAATGTGTATATATTCCACACTTTCTTCATCCATTCTTCCATTGAAGGGCATCTAGGTTGTTTCCAGGTTCTGGCTATTACAAATAATGCTGCTATGAACATAGTTGAACAAATGCTTTTGTCATATGATAGGGCATCTCTTGGGTATATTCCCAAGAGTGGTATTGCTGGGTCCAGGGGTAGGTTGATCCCGAATTTCCTGAGAAACCGAAACACTGATTTCCAAAGTGGTTGCACAAGATTGCATTCCCACCAGCAATGGATGAGGGTACCCCTTCCTCCACAGCCTCTCCAGCAAAGGCTATCATCGGTGCTTTTGATTTTAGCCATTCTGACAGGTGTGAGATGATATCTCAAAGTTGTGAAAACCTCATTCTTGACAAAGAATCTAAAATTATACAATGGAAAACATAATAGCATAACTGGATATTAACATGTAGAAGAGTGAAAATAAATCCATATCTATCCCCATGCACCAAACTCAAGTACAAATGGATAAAAGACCTCAATATAAATCTGACCACACTAAACCTGATAGATGAGAAAATGGGAAGTAGCCTGCAAAGCAGGGCACAGGAGACCACTTTCTACATTTAACCACAGTAGCACAGACATTGAGAGCAACAATCAAAAATGGGACCTCCAGAAACTGAGAAGCTTCTGTAAAGCAAAGGACACAGTCAATAAGACAAAAAGGCAGCCTAATGAATGGGGAAAGATCTTCACCAACCCCACATCAGACAAAGGACTAATCTCCAAAATATATAAAGAACTCAATAAATAATACACTAAAATTCTAAATAACCCAATTAAAAAAAAACCCAAAATGGGGTACTGAACTAAACAAAAAATTCTCAACAGAAGAATCTCACATGGCCAAAACATACTTAAGGAAATGTTCAACATCCTTAGCTATCAGGGAAAAGCAAATCAAAATAACTCTGAGATACCATTTACACCTGTTAGAATAACTAAGATCAAAAAATCCACTAATGATATCTTATGCTGGAGAGGATGTGGAGTAAGGGGAACACTCATCCATTGTTGGTGGGAATGCAAACCTGTACAAGCACTTTGAAAATCAGTATGGTGGTTTCTCAGAAAACTGGGAATCAACTTACCTCAGGATCCAGCAATATCACTCTTGGGCACATACCCAAAAGATGCTCAGTCATACTACAAAAGCATTTGTTAAACTATGCTTATACTAGCATTATTTGTAATAGCCAGAACCTGGAAACAACCTAGATGCCCCTCAATCAAAGAATGGATAGAGAAAATATGGAACATTTACACATTAGAGTATTACTCTGTGGTTAAAAAAAATGACATCTTGAATTTTGCATGCAAACAGATGGAATTAAAAAACACTATCCTGTGCATTCGGCCCTAGAGTCAATCCACGGCACTTCTGAGGGTCGGAAATTTAAGATCATTTGTGGTTATACAGTAAGTATTAAAAAGGGCTGAGGAGATAGCAAAGTAGGTAAAGGCACTTGCCACACAAACCTGGCAACCCAGGTTTAACCCCCCAGGGCACACATAAAGATGCAAGTTGAGAACTGACCCCACAGCATTGTCATCTCTCTCCATACATGCATCGTGGCACATGCACCCGTGTGCACACACCAAAAGTGTAGCACGGGCAATGGCACTGTCATGTCGTGGGCATGGAGCCTGGGCACCGTTTGCTGTTCCACGTCAAACTTGGTAAACAACTTGTGCGCATGCGCATGCGGGCAAGCTCCCCCTAGCGCGGGAGTCTTTCGATCTGGCCATCCTATCTGGCCAATCATAATTTAGCACCATCACTCCACTTTGGCCTGAGCCATTGGGTTGATGACACGTCAGGGCTTTGTCTGGCACCATATATATTCTTCTGCTCCCACAGGGATGGGGTCTTCTTGCCTCTCTCAAACCTCAAGTGTAAGCTCTCCAAGAATCCTGCTGTGGTCGTCTCTTCTGTTGGCGGAAGCGGCGTGCTGCACAAAAGAAGAAAGAAAGAAAATAAAAGAAAAGAAGAAAACATTTTACTGAGTTAGGTATCCCAGACCCAAAAAGATGAATATGGCATGTTCTCACTCATAAGTGGATACTGGCTATAAACAAAGGACATTAAACCTATAGTTCATGATCCTAGAGAAGCTAAGTAATAAGGTGAACCCAAAGAAAAATATAGAGACCCACCTGTAAATTGGAAATGGACAGGATTGACTGGCAGGGTTGGGAGCATGGGGGTTGGGGGAAGAAAAGCATAGGAGAAGAGGAGGGGAGTAGGGAGGGGAGAGGAAATCATGAGAGATTGGGATGGTCAGGATTGAGAAAGGACAGAGATGAGAGCAAGGAAAGAGATATCTTGATTGAGGGAACCATTATAGGGTTAGCAGAAACCATTCTTTAGAGAAATTCCCAGGAATCCAAAAGGATGATCCCACCTAGGATTCTGAGTAATAGAGGAGAGGGGGACCAAACTTGACTTGCCCTGTAGTCAGAGGGATGATTTTCTTAAATATCACCACAGAGCCTTCGTCCAGCAACTGATAGAGACAGAGGCAGAGACCGACATCGGAGCACTGGATTGAACTCCCGAAGTCCAGCTGAAAAGTGGAAAGAATGAGAATATGAGCAAGGATGTCAAGACCATGATGGGTTCACCCACTGAAACAGTTTGCCTGAACTAATGGGAACTCACCAACCCCAGCCAGATTGGGAAAGAACAAGCATAGCACCAAACCAGTTTCTCTGAATTTGCTTGACAGTTACATGGTTGGGGTAGACTTGAGGGTCCACTAGTAGTGTACTGGTCTTTTGAGATCCTATTCTCTTTGTAGTATACCTTGCTCAGCCTAGATATAGTAGGGAGGGCCTTGGACTTTCCACAAGGAAATGTGCCTTACTTTCTCTGGGGATTAGATAGGAGGTGGGGTAGGGGTGTGTGTGGAGGGAATGGGAAGAAGGGAGGGAGTGGGAACTTGGATTGGTACTTTTTTTTAAAAAAAAATCTATTTTTTTAAAAAAATAAAATGTTTGCAAAATGAAAACTTGATCATAATGGTGTTACCATGCCCTGCCCAAAATTCTCTAGCCTCCCACAGCCCTCATCTTTGTCAGGGTAAAATTTAAACTGTTTAATACAGCATGAAAACACCTCTTGATCTCATTTTTTTTCTCATTTGCAGCTTAATGCTTCACATTCCAGGGCAATGAAGTTGGTTTGTTTGTTTTTAAAGTTTTACCAGCCAGTGTAACAGATGCCTTTAATCCTAGCATTTGGGAGGCAGAAGCTTGTAGATTGCTGTTAGTCCCTGACCAACCAGGAGTACATAGTGAGACCTTATCTTATTTAAAAAAAAAAAAAAAAAAAAAAAAAAAAAAAAAAAAAAAAAAAAAAAAAAAAAAAAAAAAAAAAAAAAAAAAAAAAAAAAAGCTGATTAAAGCACTGTGTCTTTTACCTAACTTTATTCATTTATTTTATTTATTTATGAACATTTTATTGACTGGAAACTTCTATTCCTGCCTAACTCATACTCCTCATACTCATCAATTAAGATACAATCTGTATATCAATTTCCTCTGAATACTGGTGTGTGGTCTGATCCACACAGTAACTATATAGCATCTGGACAATCATTGCCTCCTTCTAGCCTCATTTATAATGTTCACTAATGATGTGGAAATTCCTTCTGTATATGTTTTGCTTTTATGGGCTAATGAATAAAACTATTTTGGCTGATGGATTAGCAAAGCAAAGCCAGGAAAAAATAAGAACAAATATATAAAGAGAGAGTAAGCAGAAATAACATGTAGCTGCTGAAGGAGACAGATGCCATGTAGTTGCCTAGGAAGCAAGGGGTAACAAACCACGATCCTCGTGGTACAACATAAAATAAGAGAAATGGGTGAATTCAAGATATAAGAGCTAGCTAGAAAAATGCATGAGTCATTGGTCAAATAGTGTTGTAATTAATATAGTTTCAGTGTGATTATATTGTTCTGGGCAGCAGAAAATAAATGACAGCCTATGTTTACACAATGGCATGCCAACGTGGGGCAACTACATACACATAATGGTATCTGCATTAATTCAGATAGACTCTGTTTACTGGTGGCAAACACCCATGAACTGACTCTTTCAAGGGGTCTGTGAGCAGTGTGCTACAACTTGCTTAATAACAACATAGACCTACTGCATTTCTGTAACTAGGGTGGTGAGCATGGGTCACCGAGGCAGTGAACATACCTCTGCCACATTGGACTGGGCAGAAAAAACGGGTATTGCCACAGAGTTGGTCCTAGCCATGCCCACTTAGCATTTTTTAAAAAATGTGCTCCTGGTCAAATGATTACAGACAAACAATAAGACCGACTCATATAAAAAAGACCTCTGAATGGGTCACAGTGTTGAATAAATGTATGTAGGATAGGGAGAGGGAAGAAAACAAGTATAGATAATTATAAAAAGAAATAAATAATTTTAAAAAATAAAATGAAGTCTTTAAACAGTTAGGAAAAGTTATATAAAAAGAGTACAAACAGTCATAGATTAAAGGAGCAGAGAAAAATAAGTCAACTGAAGATGGAAAATACACAGAGAGTGAGGATTATGTATATTATTGTGTTTTCTTTGAATTTTTTGATTGCAGAGAGACATTTGATTCTGGGAGCTGCTAAGCTAAACCAACATATAAATTTTATAGGTATCTTGACTTCAAAATTTGGGTCTAACAATATGTTGCTTTAGAAAGAGGTTTTGCTTTTGTTTCCACAAAAGATAAGAACCTGAGGATTCCTTTTAGGCTAACAAGGTTTGATAAAAACAAGTCTGCCAAAAGGTCTCCATGAATCCTAAAAATATTTTGACCAACAAACAGCATTAAGTAGTTTGAAAAAATAACTACATTCAAATTCTGAAAAATATTGTTTATAAATGTTTGTTTTCATTTAAAGAGGGTTGATTATAAGTGATTAATGGTCACAGTCAATTTCTAAAAAAATAATAGGGGAAATATGATATAGAGAGGTATACTTTGCATTGGTATAGATCTTGGTCTATTAATATAAATTTAATGTCAATTTTGTTGTATGCATTTCTGTTATTTTTAATGTATTATGTTTAGATAGCTCCTTTAAAAAATGTAAGGTCCCCTGTCTCAAAAAATAAAAAGAAAATGTAAGGTATAATTAAAATTTTAAGATTAATAGGTAGTCATTTAAATAGTTGAACTTGTAGTTACGATAGTTAAGTTTTCTAGATGTACAGAGATATAGTTCAGATAGATAGGTATTCTTCAGATCTTTCAAAGACCTATAGAACATGGCATTTAAAATGTTTTAAGAACTTAAACTTCTCTTGACAGTGAGACATGTCTGTTTTGGGCCACACCAATTGCTTCAAGGGGACATCAAAAAGTCTCCCTTTGGCATTTGTTAGCCATTTGGGCAAGAAACTGCTCTTGCCTGAATTGCTTGACAGATGCTGTAGGAAATGCACATGCAGGACCCATATAAAAGTGACTGCTGAGCTTTCCAAAAGATGAAATGATCCTTCAGGGTTCTTGCTTCACAGAAGAAACTGCCAGACATTCTACAGAAAACAGAAGAACTCAACTAATGGCTTTTGTCAGTACAAGGCAGAATAAATTTCTTGCTTTATGGAAAAGTCTACTAGATACTATGGGCCTGTAGGCTGAATATGAATGCCCCAAACATACAGAAGATGTTTAGGTAACCATCTAGGCAGTGAGGTTTCACTGTCAATTATAAAGTTTTGGAAATTGCTTACAATGTACTTCCTGTATACTTAGGTAACACTATATCCTTATGGGGTCTTTGAAGAGTTGAAGACAGATAGCTATCGTGTTCCTTAGTTATGATAAAAATAAATTAGATATAAATATTGTAACTGCAATTCTTGCTGGACAATTGTCTTGTATATGTAATTTTACTATGTTAAAGTTAAAACTTTTCTTTTTAATTAGACAGAAAATGGGAGATGACGTAGGAAGTCCTTCTGTACATGTGTTGCTTTTATTGGCTAGTAAATAAAGATGTTTTGGCCAATGACTTAGCAGAGCAAAGTCAGGCAGGAAATATGAACAGACATACAGAGAGTAGATTAAGTCAAAGAGATGCCATGTAGCTGCCAAAGGAGACAGACACCATATAGCCACCTATGAAGCAAGAGGTAACAAACTACAAGCTTCATGGTAAAATATAATATAATAACAATGGGTTAATTCAAGATACAAAAGCTAGCTATAAATATGCCTAAATAGTT
>NW_026068085.1:105332-131544 GCF_014885135.2 Alexandromys fortis
TAGCCAGAAATACGCTTAAGCTATTGACCAAACAGTATTGCAACATATATATAGTTTCTGTGTGATTATTCAGTTCTGAGAAGGCAGGAAATGAATGAGCAGTCTCTGTTTACATACCAATTCTTTAATCAAGTAAACACTTTTATTTTTATACTAGAGGCGGGCTGCCTGTTAGATACATCTAGTAATTTCTAACTAGTTTTTCAACTGTAGAACTAGACTTTTACTTTTGCAATTTTAAGTTTTCATGTCCAATTGGGAGATTGCTCAACCTATCCTTCTGTACCTTGGCCAGTGCTGGCCGACTGTGCAGGCCCCAGTGCACAACTCAGATGCTCTCATCTCCAGACTCTGCTAGGTGTTATGTGTCTGAGATGTATTGCCCATACTTTTACCCACAAGCACTCTCTTTTCCCTGACACTTCATGAGGCTTCTGTTTCAACTGAAGCATCCTATAAAAACACAATCACTTCAGCACTGAAGTAATGCAATGAAATGGTTGATTGGATGGAAGTCTCTTCTTTCACCCTTTAATTTGTAGAGTGTTCTTCCTTTTTCATAATTCTAAAAAAAGGGGGGTATCTTGCCTATTCTATATTTTGTGCTGTAAAATTTATAGGCTAAAAATATCATTGGTATTGACAACATTTAATGTTCTACCTCAGTTGTTTTGGTTGAAACTCTGCTTTAAAAAAGCAATATGGTATATGTCTATACAGCTGAGAATATTATAATTTTAATATTATTTGCATTTTTCATCTGTAATCTTAAGACCATAAATCTTAAGAAATATTTGCACATACATGAAGTAGGAAAGGATTATAATCAATTATAATAAAGTTGATAATAAAGAACCTAAGACTTGTGATAAGTGATGTGCAGAACAATGTTAAATTAGAATTGTCAGTTACACACGGAAAACAATTGCAATGTTTCTTGATTTCAGTGTCCTATATTTGACAAGGATAAAACACTTAAACTAGTTGATACTATCCTAGCAAAAGAAAGAGGAGGTCATATGGGGGAAAAAGTAGGGAAAAGAAAAAATAAAAAAGAGGAATTTTGTAATAATAATAATAAGTTTATGAAACATATTGAACACATTATATTTTAATATTGTATAAACTGCCAAATTATTAATTATCTGGAGAGAGTATTTGTAATTTATCAATTAGAAGTTTTTCCAACTTTAATTAAATACATTCATGCAACAATGAAGCACTTTTTCTGCTGCTCTTGGTGAATGTGTGGTGGAGGAGGACCCAGACTGTGACATGTCCTTTCACAGAGATAACTCTCGTGCATCAAACGTGAAGTGAGCTCAACAGCAGAGTCAGGCTCAGGGTGGGGTTAGTGAGAAAGCACCCTTCCCTGCTTAGTTGTTATCTATGTTTGCTCACAGATGTGCTTCTAAATAAAAGCCAATAAAGTTTAGGGTGTCTTGTTTTCTTGTAATTACCATTGGTTGCAATATGGACCTAGATTTTTTTATGATTTACATTATTTTCCAAAAACCTATATTAATCTTTGCAGAAAATGTAAAACTCAGACTGTTGGCAGATTTTTAGACAATGCTTTACAAATATATTTTCTTTATGATTTTCCAGAAAGTCGTAAGTACTCTTGGATATCATTTTACTTAGAGTATCACAGTATTAAAACTTACTTCCTGAGAGTGTAAATTATAGATATTTTTAAAGGAAGACACTTAGTAATTTGATTAAGCTACATTTCTAAAATTAATTTGAAGCTAGCAAAAAAATGAAACATTTTGCCATAGCAATTATGGGGAATTGTATGCATGTCTTGACAAGTTTTTAAATTGAACAGAAATATCTGCCTTGTTAGAGATTTTGAAATGTCCTGGCTAAGTTTTTCTTAATTATTTCTCTCCTTCTGTCAGCTGTGTTATTGCCCTACTGGCTTAAAGGTTAAACAAAGTACTAGATCTGTCAAAGTGAAAGAAGCCAACTGGTGAAGAACTATCAGAAGGTAATCAGAGCTAATAGGTACATAATGGCTAACAGGGTTCTGTTTGCACTCAGATACATCACCACAGACAGAACATAGTTTTCACTGATGTCCTAGTTAAAGAAAACAAACTGAGCCAGACGTTCTAAGGCTAAAAGTACGTATGCAGATAGTTCTCATACCCAACACCCACTGTAAGATAGAAAGCTGATAAAACTCAAGTCCTTAAAAAGGAGAGAGTGAAAGTGGCATTTGTGTGATAAAACTATTACTTTAAAGTAGTAATTGTCAATATTGCCTTTACTTGTGTCCTTTTTAACTTAGAAGGATATCCACCAAAGACATGTGCTTGTGATCTCTTGTAGCTACCTTTTAAGTAGCATTTATATCAGGACATGATTTAAGCAAAATAAATAACATAGATTGGAATATATATGAAACAAATCACAAAGATAAGCAGCACTCACAGGGTACTTGGGTCCTAAAATAATTCTTCCAGGGTTTTTCTTTCTTTTGTGTTTATGATATGTCTTCATAAATGATTGCTTTCCATAGCCTACTAACAAACTGAGCATACGCTTGAAGTCTTGCTATCTGCCCCTAGCACATCCACACTGTAACTGCTGGTGGTGTAGGGTTTTACTGCTTCATCATTTTGACAACTATCTGTTGTGACTTAAGAGCTTACAAAGCTTCGAGTAAACAGTGATGCAGAAGAGTAAGGCAACCATCTACTGGGGGATGAATCTGTTTCTTTTCAGAAGCTTTTATAATAGCTGACAAGAAATAAAATCTAACATCCATGCAAAAAACAATGAGATACTTACAGCAATAGTTAAATCTTTTGGAGTTCACTTAGAAAACATAGACAAAAGGTTGATTATTTTTTTCTATTCTATGTATACATGGGGCTTGGAGTGCAACATCGGCTTTGTGAACTACAGCAACACAGTAGGTACCTTTGATTTCAATCAAGTAATGTTTGCACAGACTATTGTCAGAATTTTCTTTGGACAGCCAATAAGCTCCCAAATAGAGAAATAGAGTCATTAATTGAGTCATTAATTATGACTGCTCCACCTTAGCTTAGGCTTGTCCCACTCGCTCTTTTAACTAAATTTAACGTGTTTCTATTCATCTATATTTTACCCTGGGGCTTTTTACCTTTTCTTTGTTCTATATGTCCTACATTCTTGCTTCCTCCATGTCTGGCTGGCCCCTGGCATCTCTCTGTTGTCTCCTTTTCTTTCTTCTCAAGCCCAAATTCCTCTTCGTTACTGTCTTTGCCCACAAGTTCCACTATACTTCTTCCACTGCTATTGGACATTTAGGTTTTTGTTAGACCAGTGAGGTTCCGTAGGCAGACAAGATACAACAACAGCATATCTTTACATAATTAAACAAGTGCAATGCATATTTAGAGTTAAATATTCTGCAACATACAGAGAACTTCAAAATTGCTCTCAGTGTAGGTAGAACTTGAAGTTTGCACAGATACTACCTGATGCTGCTCAGCACGCAGTCTTGTGAGATAATCTTTTAAATTGTTTTGTTATGCACAAGTACTGTGTAACTGTTCAGATAAAGTAATCTCTACAAGCTAGAAACCAAAACAGCCATAAAAGAAGAAATATCTAACATTCAAGCTCTTTCCTGCTCTATCCCTCCACACTGTGGAAAATACAAAACACAAAAACAAAAACATACAAATTAAACTTCAGTAGAAAAGGTTCTCAAATTTAGATCATTGTGTAAGTGGAGAGGTATCTAGGAATAATACTTTCATAGACATCTCTCTGTATAGGTGGGTCACACTGCATAGTGGATTCCAAAACCTAAGACTCTTCCTTACTAGTGAAGTAGAATTTAAAATGTTTTTTTTCTCTTATCATTCCAAGAAAATTCTGGTTGTTTTGAAACTTGATTTGAACTATCCTTTCCAACCATTATACAAAAGAAGTCAAAATCTGTGTGGACTTTATTCTTAAAGAGCCACTGACATTTTTTCTTCTTCATATCAAATCTCCAAGTGACAAGTTGATTTTTTTAAATCTATATTTAATTTATAATTTTTTGGCATTTTGAGACAGGGTTTCTCTGTAGCTTTGGAGCCTGTCCTGGAACTTCCTCTTGTAATCCAGTCTTGCCTCAAACCCACAGAGATCTGCTTGCCTCTGCCTCCCAAGTGCTGGGATTAAAGGCATGCGCCACCACCACCCAGTTTAGAGTTTAGGTCAGATTATGATTCAATTAAAGAATTTCATCATTGTTCAGTATTAGAAAAAAATTTAAAAAATATATATTCTCTGTACAAAAAGAGAATTTTTCATTTTCCTTGGGATAAAAAGAAAAATCTAGATTAAAACAAACCTACTAATTGATCTATTTCATTCATTATTACTGAACAAATACACATAGGGCATCAAATGAGTGGGAGAATGTTTACCTACAAGAGTGCACACCTAGGAAACAATGTCCTAACATTTAGGTGTAATAAAACCCGTATGTAAGATTAAACAGAAAGAACATCAAAAACGATCTACTATATCATGAAAGGGGATATTTTCATGCATGAAATATGACATAAGGCTATGGTACTCATTTTTTTCAAGAGATAATAATAATGTGCAAATATATGTTTTCAATAGAATCAAGCATCTATTTTTACCTTGGCACATATGAGATTTAGTTCTACAATTCTGAAAAAAAATAATGTTGTTTTCTCTTTTGCTCTTAATGTGTATCAATCTAAGTACAAAGATTAGTGTGATAATAACCCCATAATATTTTTATTTTTATGATTTTACTTATAAAATAATTTTTACTTATAAAAATTATTTATAAAAAATAATTTTATTTTTATGATTGCTATTTCCAAATATCTTTCTTGATTATTCCAGAGAAGTAATATATATGAAAATGGCAGTTACATTGTATAGGAAAATTTATTTCCTTTAAAGCATAAGTTTACCAATGGACACCTAATTTTTGACAAAGAAATAAAAAATACACATTGGCGGGGAAAAGACAGCATCCTCAACAAATGGTATAGGCCAAACTGGATGGTCCACTTAGAAGATTTCAGATAGATCCATACTTACCACCCTACCCAATAAGCTCAACATGGATCAAAGACCTCAATATAAGACCAAATACCCTGAATCTGATGGAAGAGAAAGTGAGGAATGGTATTGAACTCACTGGCACAGGAGAAGACTTCCTGAACTGAACACTAGCAGCACAGGCACTAAGAACAATTATTAAATGGGACTGCATGGAACTGAAAAGCTTATGTAAGGCAAAGGACACCATCATTTGGACAAAGGGGACATCATAGGGAAGATTGTTACGCACTACACAGCTGATAGAGGGTTAATAACTAAAATAAATAAACAATCAAAAGGAACTGAACATTAAGAAAGCAAATAACCGAATTAAAAATTAGGCACAGATCTGAACAGAGAATTCTCAAAACAAGAAATACAAATAGTTGAGAAAAAAAATAAATGATCATTGTCCTTACTCATCATGGAAATACATAATAAAACTATTTTAAAATTTCATATTATTTCTGTCAGAATGGCTAAGATCAATAAAGCAAGTGGCAGCACATACTCACAAGGATGAAGGGAAGGAGGAGCACTCATTCGTTGATGGGGGAATACAAACTGGTGCAGCCACTATGGAAATGGGTATGGTAGTAGTTGGGAAACTAGAAATACAACTACCTCAAGATATGACTATAAAACTCTTGGGCATATAAATCACAGGACTCTACATCTTAATATACAGACGCTTGCTCAGTCATGTTCATTGCTACTCTATTCATAATATCAGAAATTGGAAACATCCTAGAAGTCCACCAGCTGATGAATACGAATAAAATGTAGTATTATTGGTATTCCAATGTTTAAATACTATTATTCCACTGTTTAAAAATGAAATTTGCAGGTAAATAGATGGGCAAAGCTAGAAAAAGAAATCATCCTGAGTGAATTCATCTAGACTCCAAAAGAAAAATATTGTTTCTATTTGTATGTGAATGTTAGCATTTAACCCTACAATAGACATGCTACAATCTGTATAACCACAGAGGTTAGATATCAAGTAAGTGACTGGGGGTTAAGAAAGAATGTCCTATTGAAATAGAATATATAGTTATGGAGAAGGAGACTAGAGTTGGAGGATTAAATGGGGAAGGAGATAGAAGAAAGGAGTAAAAAGAACATATAAGAAGGGAAAGTAGCATTAAAGTTCATTTGAGGGCTCATATGAAAACCAACTATGTAGAAGCTTCCTAAAATACATACACAGATAGAAGAAATATAGGAGTTACCAAATAATGGGGAAGACAAAGCTCCAACTGGACATCTTTTACCATCAAGTGACACCTCCAGTAACAAGATTAGGTTACATTTAGTTGAGTTGTAGGCCAAAGAGGCTCTGTGGAAACTCCAACCATCTTGAATTTTTGGTTACACTCCATAAGTCAGTTTCTATTGTTGAAGGTATCACTTACGCATCTCAATAACTATGGAAAAGTTGAGCTGGTGCCTCACTAGAGCCTTTACCTCTTCTGACTAGTGTTCTTGGTGCTGGAAGGCGCTCTTCATGCTACCAGAGGAGAAAGGTAACCGGCAATACAGTTACAAATCCTGCCACCTACAGGATTGGCTTTCCTGCATCATCTACTGGTACAAAAAGGCATAAATGTTATGGAGGTAACCAGCCACTCTCTGACTAAATTTAAAGTCCACTACACAAGATGGAACTTATGCATGACCCTGCTCAGTTGGCCAAAAATATGATACTGAATAAGCCATGGATCTAGAAGAAAACCAAATATTTTTATTCTGTTAAAGTATCATAATAATAAAATGACTCCTAAAAATATACACTATACCCATAGATAATATTTCATTAAGCCATTATCATAAATGTTTCCTTTTGCAGTAAATGGAAATTACCACAGAAATCAACATGTAGAGACGGATTTTAGAACACTGTGCTCAATGGGATGTCTCTTTCAAGCCTATACCCTCCGGGCTTGGGGAGTTATGTGAAATAAGAGCCAGAAAGATTTGAAGAGCCAGATGAAGAAGGACGCTTAAAAGAAATCCCACACTAGCTCAGAATTGAGAAATAGATGGTTATTTATTTAGGGGTAGACTCACAAATCAGAATCCTCTGCTGTAATGGAGATCAGAAACTGAATCCCCCAGTCACAAAAGAGGGAAAAGAGGCCAGATGCATGCTCTACATAGGCATAAATAGTATAAGAGGCCACGCCACAGTAGGTGGGTAACTACCGCCTATAGGACTTCCTACAGCAGCCAGATGGGTTAGATGATTGCAGGAAATTGAGTCTTCCAGATACATAAAACTGATACACTTATGAATCAAAGATTCTGTGGAAGCATTCACTGTGACTGTTCAGGTTCAAGCTAAATGGGATCCTAGTGGACATGGGCTCCCACTCCTAACCAAGGAGCTAACTACACCAGCACCTACTTGTAAAGCAAAAGTTACTCTTCTCCAGTAGAGTCTCATTGGGTATATTAACTACATTAAGGATAGACCTGAGGGACAACAGTTGATAGCCAACTCAAAGAGAACTCAATGGTATTTTTGTAGATGTTTGTTTCATTTTTTTTTACTTTTTTTGTTGTTGTCTACTTGTCTTTTGCTTGTATATCATTGTTTCTAATTTTTGTTCTTATATTTTATGTGTGTATGTGTGTCTGCTTGTCTGTCTGTGTCTTTTTTGTGTTTTTATTATTATTATTATCATTATTGTTGTTTGTTTCAAATGTCTTTGGTTGCCCTTGTATTTTTTTGCTTGTTTTGTTTTGGAGGTTGTTTGTTTGTTTTTGGAATGTGACAAATTTTTTATCAGATCCTAGAAAACATCAGTAAATTCATACAGGAGAAAAAAATGTACAAATGTAGTGAATGTGACAAACTCTCCACCCAAAAAACACACTAGCTCATAAAGGAATTCATCAGAGTTCTAGCTCATAAAGGAAAGAAAGCCTACAAACGCAATGGATGTGGCATATCTCCACCTATAAAGGCTATCGCAGACTCATCAGAGAGTGCATACAGGAAAGAATCCCCACATATGCTGTTGTTATCTAATAGAGAGAAAGAAAGGTATAGAGTTGGGAGGATAGAATTGTGGGGAAACTGAAAAGAAGTTTATAGAAGAGACCTGTCATGGTAATATGTTGTATGAAAAAAAAACTTTTGATAAAAAGAAGGAAAATCTATAGCCTGTGTTTTTCTGAATGTAGGAATCCACAACGATGACCCCATATAAGACTCTGAGCACTTAGTAGAAAGGATGCCTGAAGTGGTCTTCCCCTGTAATCAAATTGGTGACTACCCTAATTGCCTTCATCCAGTAACTAATGGAAACAGATTCAGAGATCCACAGCCAAACACTTGGCCGAGTTCCAGGAGTCCTGTTGAAGAGAGAGAGGATTGTAGGAGCCTGAGGGGGATCACATTCATGATGGGAGAAGCCAGAGATATCTGACCTGAACTCCTGAGAGGTCATGGACTATGGACCAACAGTAAGGAGCCTGCATGGGACTGACCTAGGTCCTCTGCATGTGTGTGCAAGTGTGTAGCTTGATATTTTTGTGTGTTTCCTAGCAGTGGGATTAGAAACTGTTCCTGGTGCAAGAGTTGGCCTGTTGGATCCTATCCCCCATGTAGGGAGGCCTCACCAAGCCTTCATGCAAGGGGAGGAGCTTGTGATATGGCACATTTTGTTGACTCTCATGGAACATCTGCCCCTTTCTGAACTGAGGAGGAGAAGTGGAAGAGGGAAGATAGCCAAGAAGTGGGGGAGGGAACAAGAAGAGAGGACAGAGGGAAAACTGTTTGGCATGTAAAATAAATGAAAAAAATAATTAGAAAAGAAGGAAAATAAATATTTGAGTTTATTTATTGCTGTTCCTTAGAGAGAAATCAGCTGTGAATTTAGTTACCAACTCTTATTGACATAGATAAATGTTTTATAAAAGGAATTAAGTCAGTGATATGAAGTTTTAATAATTAAAATTCATTAAGATTACTTAGTGATAATTTTTGTTAAAACATGTATAATTCAGATATTTATGTAGTTAGAAATAGTATATGTCTATTAGAAAAACCAGATATTAGATATTCTGTGAGTTTTTAAGATGCTAAAGCTAATATAACAGATCAACTTTCACTGTTTACTTTCAAGTATGTAAAGATACTTTCAAGCTTTAATTTTCTCAGTAGTACTTACTATCTCTTTAAAAGGTCGTAACATGAAAGAAAAAATTGTCTTCTCCAACTAAAGGATGAGACCTGGAAACTACTTTTACAAAGAGCTGAGTACAGTTCCTGCATCATGTGACACATAATCTCCTGAACTTCAGCTCTGAGAATCTGACCCATCTTCTCCATTGGCATTTGTGCACACATACACACTTAGAAATAATTTAATCTCAAGGGTGAGGAGGTAGAAGGAACAAATGTCTAAGAAGAGACGTCAAGTAGTGGCAACTGTACAACAGGACTCTCCCTTGGGTTGCCAGACCCAAATAATGACACCAAGACTTATTAGTAATCATGGAAACTTGGCCTTTTCTTAGACTTGTACCACTAGCTCTTATAACTAAATTAAGCTATGTTTTTTAATCAATCTTCCATATAACTCTTACCTCTCTCCAATTTTTTATGTCTGACTCATTCTACCATGGGGTCTCTTACTTCCTCTCTCTCTCTGCCCACAGTCCTGCCTATCTCTCCTGCCTAGCTATTTCTTGTCATCCAATCACAGCACCGTATCTTCATACAGTATACAAATACCCCACAACACTACTGCAAAGAATGTATGTATTACAATTGATGCCATGACTTAATTCCATCCACTTCCTCTATTCCATACTGTTTTGCAAAAATGGAAATTTCGTCAAACCTACTGACAATACAGTATTTGTTTGTTTGCTTGCTTTTCCACCAAACTTGGAGGCCAATTGACATCATTAAGAGATTAACTCTTCTTTTCGTCTTAAGTTTTAAAAGGAATGCACATTTCTACGTTAGGAGTTAGAAGTACAGTTGGCCCTGGTGGCAACCTCACTATAGGTGACCAAACTGGCATTTGACACACAAACAATGGGTGATTACATAGCACTTAACAGACAAGTTTCTGTATGGATAGCTCCCTGTGATATATTAACACATGGAGAAAACTGCAACCTGACTTGCTATAATAAAAGTTCAAATGTCAGAGAAATTACTTGACAGGGGAAGGCTAGGGGGAGAATGTTATTTTCAAATCAATAACCTTTGATCAAGTTTGAATTTTCTTTTTACCAACCTGTACTCACCCCTTTTAATAAACAGATTCTAGTAGAATATCTTTGGTAGAGTACCTTTGGGTTTTTTTTTAATGTTTTTAAAATTATAATATAATTGAAACATTTCCTTTTTCCCTTTCCTCCCTCCAAGTCCTCCTATATTCCATTCCCCTCCTTGCTCTTTTAAATTCATGGATTCCTTAGTCATTAATTGTTATATTTTATATGTATATGCATGTATGTATTTATATATGTGCGTATGTATTTTTAAATTTTTAAATACAATCTTCTCAGTCTGTACAATGTGATTCATATAAATGTTCAGTTTGTATGCTCTTCCCTGGGTGAGCATTTTTTCTTACTCTCAGCATTCCTTAGTGGCCTACATCTTGTTCTGTAGGGTTGAGGCCTCCTGGGCTTTTTATCCCCTGTCCACATTAGCATACCTATTATTACCCTCCTCCCAGCTTGTGTTTAGGCAGTCATGTTTTTGAGATTTTGTGGGTTGTCTTGCTATGCTGGTCATTGTTGGTTTACATGGGCATCATTCCTGGGAAGGACTGTTGGTTGCTTCCCTTCTATGGAAGCTTGCAAGGCTTCTTTTGGTACCATGAAAGCTTCTGATATTTATAAGAGACACAAGATCATAGCACACTCTCTTATCCTCTAGTTTTCACAATCTTTCTGACCTACTTCTATAATGATCTCTGAGACTTAGGTTCAGGAATTATTTTTGTAGATGTATCCATTGGGACTGGGCTCCATAACTCTGCATTTTGACTGGTTGTGGCTTTTCTGTAACGATCATCCATTTCAAAGATAAATTTCCTTGACGATTGAAGAAGAAGATACTTATCTGTGGGTAAAAGAACAAATATTTAGAATATAGTTACGGATTATTCTGGTTTAATTAAGTGGAAGTTGAGGGTTTTCCTCCAAGTACAGGACTTTACTAGTCCTGGGTAGTAAGGAAGATTTTCAGTACAAGTCATAATTTTTCTTGTGTTGGGGAGAGGGGATCTTAGGCCCAATTAGAGATCTGTTAGTTACTTCCAGCATATGTTTGTCATAAGTGCACCCTTGGGGTTATTGAACTACTCTAGTCATTGTTGAGGCACGCAGGTGTTACAACAGGGAGGACTGTTGGTTGCTTACCTTCTTTGGAAGCTAGTCCTCAGAGGGGTGGCTTTTAGGACAGTTCTTGTTCAGTGGACTCTTAGACATGAATCTGAAGAGCATGGTGACTTCAGCAATGAGAAGTTACCTTTTACCTTGGAGAGGCAACCAAAGGCAACAGTAATAGCAAAGAATGTTTCAGAAATCTGTGGACAATTATGACCAACAACTTTAAAGAAGGCATTTCCTGACTAGGGATGAGCATTTTGATAGTCAGCCTTTGGTTCATTTAGAGAGTACTACCAGCAAGATATTTTTTCACATTATGAGTGTGTCTATATACACAGACACCCATGTCCTATAGGCTTTTAACTTTAGATAAATGGTTAAATTTTTTAAGACATGGTTTCTCTGTAGCTTCAGAACCTGTACTGGAACATGCTCTGTAGACCAAGCTGGCCTCAAACTCACAGAATACTGACTGCCTGCTTCTGCCCTCCGAGTGCTGAGATTGAAAGTATGCACGACCACTGCCTGGCCTCTTTTGACTTTTTCAGACATCCTTTCTGATATTTTAACCTTGTTTCTCTTTCTTCTGTATTCATCTCCATCCTCACCCCTATGTAATTTTTACAGTTATTTGGAAGCCACATCATATCTTATAAAGTTTATTGAGAGTAACAAAAGTTCAGTATTTGCTTTCCATTGAGTCCAAGTTCGATGAAGGAAGAAGTAAAATAATTGTGTCAACTATAAGATCAGCCCAGTGTACTTCACAGAAAATTATTCCCAACTAAAGAACATTTCATGGTCTGACTCTTGAGCACAGGGATTCTAATACAAAACAGCTCAAATAGTAAGTGAAACCACTCCTATTTTTCAAGTATAAGGGAGAAAAGCCATTTATGGACAAAGAAAAATGAAGAGGGTTTTACTTATTTGTTTTCAAATGGCCCTTTTCCCATGATGTTCTCAGTGGTATTACCCGCTGATAAACTTGAGGAAGTGTCATTGCAGGACAAAAGGGAAAAAATGCCAACTGTAAGTGATTAGACCTGGGATGAAAGTCAAGTTTAAAAGCTGCCTGAAGCTCTTCGTTTAATTTTTTAAAAGCAGAGGAAAATTTAGACACAGAGAGTAACTCTATGTGTCCAAGACCCAAAAGAAAGCATTGTGACTACAAGCATTTAATCAGGCCCCACAGTTGCTGAAACCTATGCCTGCAGAAGGGTCCACTTTGTCATCCCTTCTCTTAGAGCATAAATGAGCCCTCTGGAAGTAAACTTCAGAGATTAGTAAAATTAATATTTAATTCACAAAAGTATAGTTATATCATCCCTCTTCAGAATAGAAACTGTCTTATATTTAGAAAAAACCCACTTGCCCTCTCTAATTACTCAAATTAAAATTTTTGGTGTCAGAAGTTTCTACTGGTTTTTTTTTTTGTTTTGTTTTGTTTTTTTGCAGAGTAATATGGTAGGGGAAGACAGCATCTAAGGGTAGGATTTTGATTTTTCTCAAATACTCGGTTTCTATGTGTGATAACTGCCCTTTAGTCAAATATAATTGCTAATGACTTGAAAGATAGTAAAAAGATTATTGTATAAAACATCCGTATGGAAATCAGAACAAGCAGAGCAATTTTGTTGCTTATTTCATGCCGACGACTTCCCACGTTGCATGTGCTCACTCAACTCTACTTCTGTTCTACTTAGAAATTATGGAATCTGTTCTCAGTCATCCATGTTGTCTGAAATGGTCTCTCAAAGGTGTCCCAACAAAATGTGTTGCAAAGCCTGCTGATCACATTGCTGAAAAATGGTCCGAATCAAATACCCCTACTCAACCATGACCAATGTGTTTGTTTTATGTCTCTTAAATGTGTGAAGGAAGATTTTAGGAATACTCATAAAGATCCCACTACATTTTTACTTTATTTGTTCATATGTAGGAGCTAATATGTCACATGGTATGTGTAAAAGGGAGCAGATGGTCCCTTAATTCCTGCAAGTCAGCTCTCATATGAGCCCCAGGAATCAAACTCAGGTTGTCAGTCTTGGTGGCAATTCTCTTTAACCACTGAGACATATATTGTCATCCCTACCTCTGTATGTTTTGCTTGACGTATAGACAAATATTTGCTCATGTTGACAACTCAAAATATACTTAGAAACACTAATGTTCTTTTAAAGTAAAATATCCAACACTTAGTAAGAGTGGAATATCTCACAAGAGCTGGTAAATAGAATCAGTATGATTCTTATCTCTATTTCCAAATCCCTTTTCAAAAAAAAAAAAAAAAAACACTGTGGTCTTCAGTTCTCTTATTGCCTTCTACCAAACCATATCAGTTATACACACATTTACCATCTATATAAATTTATCTTCTAGTGCACAATGTTGCTTTTATAGCTATATGATTCTCAAACAAAATGTGAAAGTAAATTACATGTCCATCCACTGGTAAATGATAAACAAAATGTGGTATAAATGCATAATGCAACATGTTTCTATCCTAAAGATGAACTAATAATATATGCTACACATAGGGTAATCCTTGAAAATACAAATCAAGTATAAGAAGTTAGACCCCCATTTTTGGAATTACTTTATGTATAATATTCAGAGTATAAAAAGCAAATCTGTGTATCCTGGGACTTGGGAATGCAAGGTTAGCAGAGAAACAGAGCAGTCACTAATGGGGTTAACAATTACAATCTATTTACTGTACCTAAACACATTCAGTTTACTGTCTTCTAAGTCCTTCCAGGAAGAGAACATTCTTCTTTTTACTTTTGTTTTTGAGATTCAATATAATCACATTGTTTTCCCTTCCTTTTATTCCTATTACCCAACTATTACCCTGCCTTGTTCTTTTTCAAACCCATGGCCTCTTTTACTGTTACATGCAGATATTCCTAAATATAGTCCTCTCCAACTGTATAGTGTTACTCATATGTATGCTATCAGGAATGACCATTTGGTATTGGGTAACCAGTTCATGCACTCTTCTAGGGGAAGACTACATCTCCCCGCTCAGCATTTCTTAGTTACCTATAGCTTTTTGTTTGTTTGTTTGTTTATTGTTTTAGTGGTTTTTGTTGGTGGTGGTGATGGTGGTGGTGGTGGTGGTGGTGGTGGTGGTGGTGGTGGTGGTGGTGGTGGTGGTGGTGAGTGAGTGTGTGTGTGTGTGTGTGCAATTGGCATCTCATAATCTTTCTCTGTTAACATTGTCCTTGCTCAGCTCAGTTTTCGGAATTCACTTGATGAGCCTGTATGTATGGCTTTTGACATTTCTAGGGGACATAATCTTACAGCAAACTCTTTGTCCTATGGCTCTTACAATCATTCCATACCCTTTTCCATAATGCCCCCTGAGTCTTAAGAGCAGGGGTATGTTATAAATCTATCTGTTTAGGACTGGGCTCCACAACCCTACATTTTGATTGGTTGTGGTTTTCTGTATTGCCTATATTTCAAATGTTTGATTTTTTTCATAGGGTCACACACTTCCAGTATGTTCCTTTCCTGTTTTTAACTTTACTTTCATATTCCTTGATTATTTAGTCTAGATCCTCTATCTTTTCACATCTGCGGGAGTTTGAATGTGATTGGCCACCATAATCTCATAGTGAGTGGCACTATTAAGTGGTGTGGCTTTGTTGGAGTGGGTATGGCCACTGTGGAGGCAGGCTATGAAGTTTCCTATACTCAGGATACTGCCCAGTGTGTCTCAGGTGACTTCCTATTGCCTGCAAGATGTGGGAATGTCAGCCATGTCTGTCTGTACCCTACCATTTTTCCCCACCATGATGATAATGGGCTGAACCTCTGAAACTTTAAGCAAGTCACCCCAATTAAATATTTTCTTTAGATGAGTTGTACTGGTCATAGTGTCTCTTCACAGCACAAGAAAACCCTAACTAAGACACCTTTTGATATCCTATCTTCTTTACTCACTCAACCTTGAAGGCTTTCCTCAGAATTTTCTAGTTGGGTTATTGAGTTTGAGTCTTCATCTTCATGTCCATTTTAATTTCCTTCAATGTGTCTATCTCCTTATCAAATTCCATTCTCAAGTCCTGGATTGTCTTCTGCACTTCCATCTGCCTTATATTTGTGTTTTCTTCAGTATCATTTAAGTGTGTGTTCTCCTTAAGCTCTTTCCCTTTAGTTTCACTAAACTGTTTCTTTGTTTCTTCTTTAAATTTTGTCTATTCTTTGATAAGTGCTGGGAGCCAATTTGAGTGGCTGCCATTACAAGATGGCATTTGGCCCTGGCCTTGCTTGATAAATAACTCAATATTAAGGTTGCAGTTCTTCCACCAGAAAACAGGGTGAGTTGTTGTGATCTAGTTGCCCACACTCCCCCAACCGGCAGGGGAACTTCCTTGTGGTCTGTAATTGACAAGGAGGTTTGTTTTCTTTCCTGCCGGTGGGTCTCCAGAGAAGGAGTTAAAGTATCAAAGGTTGCTAGGCAGACTCCCTATATAAGCAGCTACAGCTCAGAGCTCGGGGCCCCTCACTTCCTGTTCTCCCTTCAACCAAGAGGCTCCAATAAAGTGTGATTTGGGAAGAATCCTTGTCTGGCGGCTGTTCCTTCCTGCTGATCAGGGAGTTTGCAGCAGATAAGCAGAAGTGTCTGGATGCAGCAGAGAGGGACCTATTGATGGTTGCAAGAGGACAGAAACATTCTTTTTCACGCATTTACTGTCTAAGATCTAAAAGAGTTTCCAGGGAAGGGTTCTTAATTACGGGTAATTTAAGTACCAGTAATTATTGAAGCATAGAAGAACTTTTTTCCTAGCTTTTGTTCCCTGTGGATTTTGTCATTAATAAAGCATTCTTTTGCTTTTTTATTTCTATGGCATTACTAATGCTGGCGTATACCTGGCCAAAATTGTTTTTCCCAATACTTAGTTATCTTTCTGGTTCTGTGTCCCACTTTTTTGTTCCTTAAACTTTTCTTACCTAAGGTTCTGTCCTCTCTGCACTTAACTCACTCTGCTTCCCTGTGCTACACAGCACTAATTCTGCATTTTTTCACTTCATCTAATTTTGATCAAATATATTGACATTTGATGTATTGGGTTTTTTTTTCACCTTAAGGAATGTTATTTTTTTTTAAATCCTCATGTCAATTACAGCTTCCTCAGAAAATCCAGCTCTGAGGTTTATCTTATCAGCCTTGAAAGATGAGTTATTAGTTTTCCTTATTTTGTATCACTACCATACACAACCTTTTTCTAAGTTTTACGGGACTGGATGGTATTTGGATACTTGTCATTCTGTCATCACAAGGATTATAACTTGTTTATTGTTCTATCTCCAATGCTAAAAACAAATGAAAAGTCCATTAAGTGAATTTATCTTTAGCTCCAAGCTTTCTCTTAGGCTTTTATGTAGTCCTTAAATCTTTCATTTGATCTCCCCTGGACTATTTGCAGATACCACAAGATGAATTTATCTCCATGAACACTCATGCGGAACTCTCTGACTTCTCAGCACAGTCACAGCAACGTTCACCTAATATAAACTAACTGGTCATGTAAGAAGTGCTCAGAGTGTCTTGTCACATAACACACAAAATCAGCATCCTATCTTTTCTCTCATGCTTAAGTCATTCGGTATTCCAAACCGTTTTGCCCCCAGTTAGTTCTGATGCTCACCTATCATTTATTCCTTATAATAGCAAAGGTCTTAGTTTGTCGTACTCTTGTCTTTAACCTTTGCAACCTCTTCATGACCATTAGACTTTTAGAGAGCTAACGTACTTAAAAGTTTCCTTGTCTCACTGTCACCTACAGGATGAATGCCAGGCATCTTCACAGAAACAGAACATTCTCAAAACACTGCTGAACCTCATGTCCTTTCCAATCAAGGCACCTGACCCTCAAGCCCCTACTTAATTAGTGTTTGTTTTTTAAAGGGTCTCACAAAATTTCACTCTTTGTAAGGCTATGCCTCTTTAAGGTATTCGGCAAACTTTTAGAAAGAGTGTCTCCCTTTGTGTTCAACACTTCTAGATCTCCATCACAAAGCAAAACATTCTAATTATCACTTTGAACTGATCACATTAAAATTATTTGTTCCTCAAGCTTCTTCCCCACCCTCTCTGAAAGCCAGCTCATTTTGTACAAATCTTCTTGGCTTCCTTGCAATTCTGAATATAGGCAAGACACTCAATGAATGTTTGATGAACGAAGGAGTGTATGTGTGTATACATACATGTATTTATTTACATATATACATATATATAATACATTGAATATGAAAGTAAATTTGATTATATTTGACTTAATGTATATTTGTAATTTAATACATCTGTGAATTTCCAAGTAAATGTTACACATTCTGAAGCAGTTATTAAAGAATTCACACTATGGACAGATGGTAAAGAATAACTGAGAATCCTGAAGGATACATATGCGCTCACACATTCTCCTTCTCTGTGCCTCACTTATGCCTTCCTGGCCCCACCAAGCCTGTCACTTTTCATCTTCCCATCCTGCCAATTTTCATGATCAGAGAAGGCAAACTAAAAAGGGTGCCATTGGAGAGGGTAATGGGTATAGAAGGGCATAGAGTTGTGAAGGCATGGAAAATATGCCACTCCATGTAATTTTCTAAAAGTAAGTAATACTAAAACACCCTTATTTACCCAATTCTTATGGATAATAAATTTCCCAGTGTCCACTCATAGTATCAGATCATAGATAGGATTCTCGGGCAAATTCCACGGGACAAAATTTTCTGCAGGTTACACATTTAGTCTATTTGCAATTTGATGTAGAAATATTTGTTTAGACTTTAAAGTAGTGGTTTCAGAAAAAAGTGGTTGGTTGGTTTGTTTTCCTACCAGTTAAACTTCATTACTCCCAAAACAATTGTTAAATTTCCAATAAAGGCTGAAGCATCAGTAATGCTGCACCCCAAATTTCTCTTTGAAAGGATTCCTCCTTTTCATCCAATAATGACTGTAATGATGGTCATTACAGATACAAGAAAACAATTGATATTCTAAGAAAAAAATGTTTATGTGTATCAAACTACAACAAAAATAAAACTCCCACTTAAGAGAATTATAATCAATAAACTTAAGTATATAACTGATAAATCAAAAAAATCTTAGTTAATCTATCTAGACTTTAAAGTTGAATGAATGACCTTTTGGAAGATAAAAAGCCAAGCTAAAAAGTTAAATTGTTAGATGTTTACTAAATACTTGTTTGCCAACTCAATTAATTTGTTAGTAATATATTTCTAGATAAGAGGGCTACATATGTGATAATATTAATCAGAGAAATTCTGATACTTAGAATAAAATATGAATATGCAAGTTAACATCTTTGGAAAAGTAAGGCATAATTACTTCAATAGAAGTTTCAATTTATCCTTAAATACAATCAGTACAAATCAATGAGCATCTTTTCATTTATCATCATGTTTAAATACAGTGGCATCAAGATTCACAGCACAGCAAACTCACACAGAATCACAGCACCTTGCCCCAAATCTTCCCCTGCTTCAGCATAGCAAAGCTATACCTGTAGGCCACCTGTGCATAGCACCATAGATCAAAATGGCACAACTGCTAAATAAGTTCCACAAATGAGGCTATCAGAACAAATAATAAAAGCAATAAAACTAGATTTATTTCTTCCTAGAGAGAATGAGAAGCAGAACGGAGATGTTGGCTGAATTTCAGATAAACCTATCACAGTATTACAGATGAGAGAACCTGTTTGCACTCTGATCTTTCTTCACACCCTTCTGTCCTGAGCTTCTATTACTCAGAACTCTCTAGTTCTTTAGATTGCAGTCACATCATTTCTTCAAGATTAATATATAAGAGAGTAAAGATTACTCCTAGGCTAGGATTTTGTATGCTAAGTTTCAGCCAGGAGCATATTTCTATAAGCAGAGTTATAAACCTTGAAAATAGATGTTTAGAATGGAAATGTTGAGACCCCTAACTGTTGAGGCACAAATATGGCTGTCATCATTTATCTAGAAAAGGTACATAAACAGCTACAATGTTGAAGCTTGCACTCTGAATAATAAGCCTGGGAGTAGCCGAGTCGTATTTCAATACAGTTATATCTTCCTTTTGGAAAAGAAACAAATATTAGTGTGATAGAAGTGGCACTGGTCAGAGAGGAGGAGAAAGGGAGTTCGTGAGTCATTCGAATTCCATTCTTTACATGCTATGGGAAATTCTCATGACACCTAAGCAACTAACTAAAACTAACAGCTGCAAATAATGACTGTATTCAGTCCATTGTGATGATGATTTTTATGTTGTTTATGTATCACGCAAGGCTCCTCAGTACAGCCTTTAAATTAGGTTATGTTGCCTTTCCCTTTCCTATTCCAAAAGATAGGAGCATCTCAGTGATTTTTTTCCGGTACAAATGGTGTCTTCTGACACTTCGGATATATTTTGTGATATAGTCTGAAGCTTCTAAAATAATCAATTCTCCTTAATATCATTTACTTCCTCTCTGCAGCTTTTAAGAATCTGGGGAAAACGCAGTTCTACTTTGGCATAATTCTGGGAAGATAATATACTCAAAATATGATAAATAAATGCATATTAGCAAAGAAAATGGCTCTTAGTGTAAATGTAACATTTGGTCAAATAATCAACAATTAAAAAATAATATTAATAAATAAGGATCAAATCATGCCTTTTAGAAGTACTATAAAAAATAACAAGAGGTAAATGGGTGAGTGGGAGGGGAGGATAACGGAGAGCATTTCCCTATAGTTATGAACATATTTGTTTTATGTTAATTAAATATACAACAAGAAATAATATTACATTACTGTTCAAATGACATAAGATCCAGTCAAAGAGAAGTTCTTAGCATGTAAGAGATGTTACTGACACACAAGAACATGATAATGAGTTCAAGAAGTGACATAATACATGAATCCACAGACTCGGTTCAGAAAATCTATTGGTGAACTCCCATAGAACTGTGTAGTAGACACTGGGTGGTGGGGGTATATGCCTTTAATGCCAGCATTCAGGAGGCAGAGACTCTGTGAGTTTGAAGCCAGCCTAGTCTACAGAATAGGTTCCAGGACAACTAGGGCTGTTACACAGAGAAACTCTTGTCTCGAAAAAACAAGCAAGCAAACAAACAAATAAATAAATAGGTGTAATAGACATTCCAAACTATATTATTTCTAGAAACTATCAAGACCAAAATTTAGGGCTGGAGAGATGGCTCAAAGGATAAGAGCACTGGCTGCTCTTCCAGAGATACTGAGTTCAATTCCCAGCAACCACATGGTGGCTCACAACCATCTGTAATGAGATCTGGTGCCCTCTTCTGGTGTGCAAACAGAACACTGTGTATGTAATAAATAAATAAATCTTTAAAAAAAAAAGACCAAAATTTAATAACATACTTTCTCAAGATACAGGAGTAGTGACCAATGTATTTTTTAGATATTGGTACTGATCTTTTTAGACTATATTCAATAAAGGCAAAATCCACATGACTTTTGTTTGAAAATATAACTAATATACAGTACTAGATTTTTAAGCAACCAGAAAAAATAATTTAAAGTTTCCATTATCTGGTATCATATAAATAAAATATTTGGGTGGGATATGGCTTTGGTTCTGATGACATTTTTTATTTTTATGCCTTTCATTGCTATATAACATGAAGCTATAAAAATTTAATAGAATTAAATGAATGTGTACTGAGCATATTACCAATTAAGTGTATATTTCCAGTGAATACTTCCCTGTGATTCAGACACCTAAACTTCCTAGAAAGAGGTCATGGATACTCACTGTTCTCTTCCCAGCGTTACCAAATTTCAGTATTGTCTTCCTTATCAGAGATGCTGAACTCAAACTTGGAAGGTTATAAACTATCACCAAGCTGTTATCCTTTAAAATAGACTTTCTTTGCCGTTTCTGAGATTCCATATTTATCTTCCCCAGGTGTTTCAAATAAAGGCAAACAATCAACAAATTTAAAAATATGTCTAAATTTCTCTAAATATTCAAACACTGTAGATTTTTTTAAATAACAAAAGAAATATAGCTAAGAGATGTTCGGGGGTTCAGAAAGCCATTCAACAAATCTATTTGTAGCTCCTAATATTTAATAATATTGCTGCAGGAATTCATTTCTAATTAGGAAATGTGTCATTTGTCCTTGAGCACAGTCTATGGGTCTGAGATTGGTGCCAGGCACATTCTATAGGTCACTGTGAAGGCCACCTTGTGAGCAGTTGTTATAAATAAGGGCTCTGGGGTCAGATCCGTCTGTTCTTTGAAGAGGTTGGGAGGTTTCACCCTGAAAGCAACACCAGCCCTCAGTCTGGAAACCAGGTCCCCAAGGAGACACTGGGCAAGCACTTTCTAATAGCAAAGACTGAGTGAATAGGCACAGAAAATGTCAACTTACATAAACCCATATGAGAAGAGATGAGAAAATAGTGTCCTTTTTGCAAGGGCAGAAGTACAACTTATGTAGGAAAAAATGTGCAAAAATAGGAGCATCTGAGAAAATGTAAAGGAATCATAAAAGCTAGGAAATATTTTCAAGCATTGACTTGAATTCCAGGTAAACAATGAGTTTAGATTAAATAACCTACAAGAAATAGAAAGGACACTGGGCAGGCTTTTCTTATTAGTCAAGATTTGGAGAATGAAGGTTTTGAATTTTTTATACAATAAGGTCAAGAGGAATAATCACTTTTATTAAATAAGGTACACTGAGTAAGTAGATTTTCTATAAAGACTTCTTCCAATGTCACTGATATTTTAAAAATATGCACCATAGAAAATACACAATTCCATAGCCCACAGGATCATGAATATAAATTTCCCCAAAGGTTAACCTTTTGATTACAGCCCAACAAATTCTTTCTTGAGCTCCAGTAACTAGAACATTATTTTCTAGGACCCTCTTCTAAAACCTGTTCGTTACTTCTCCTCAATGAGCTCATAACATCATTGTCTCTTTCCAACTTCCCTCACCTGTCAGAGTTGTGTCTTACTCAGGTTGTACATAAAACCTTTTGGTACCTTTTCCCAGAATTTTGAACTCAAAGCTTAGCAGAAGAAGGGTACACCCAATTACAGAGCAAGATCTTTTAGCTTGTCCCCAGGTTGCCTTGTGCTATCATAGCTAAACAACATACATAACAAAGTTTTATCTATGTCCAAATGACTGATTTTGCTGCACTATTCCAAGCAAATATATTTTATACAAGTTATTACATGTGTATACACTCAATAAAACATTGCTTTCTGTTTTGAATTTTGAATTAATCATAATGTCATCTACTTAAAGCTCATATGCGATTCACTGAAATGTTATAAACAAAGTCTGAAAATGCCTGTATTTAAGCAACTTGGAGAAACTCTGCTTGGCAGCATCATGACATAGAAACGTGAGCCTCAAGGTAGAACTGCTTCAGCTTGTCAGCATGAAGAAACTGTCTGCGTTGGGTCAGACTATACTCAGAACTCTGGTCCATGTCGTTATACCTAGAAATACCAATCATAGAGATTGTACCGATAACTTCAATTTGTTACTAGTCTACCCTGTCATTTCAGTGTCCTTTGGCTTCTTAGAGGTGATTTTTCCTCTGTGTGTTACATTGTTATGTGAAGAAGTCCCTTCTTCAGAGACATCAAAAGTTACCCGATGTGATTTTTAACTCTTCCTGGCTCCCTCATGGACAAAGAGCAAAAGGTCATCATAGAGTCAGCTTTTAGGTAAATGTTAGTCATGTTAATAGAATCACATATCATACCAGACTCAGGAAAAATCCCTCCCCTCGTTAGCCCCCAGTTTGTGCCATATGAGCTGTTCTTCTACAGAAAGATTGAGCAGATGATCCTTTAATAGGAGACACTGCTGAAATTAGACAGGATTTAATATAAAGAGACATAAAGGAGACCTATAGAAACAGTCCAGCAGTTCATAACTTGATCTTGAGCTCACTGTAGGGAAGAAGTCCTCATGCTGAATGAAGTAATGCTAAGAAAAGAGTTCCCACACTCCAGAAATTTCACAGTTCTTTTTAGGTTAAGACAAGAGCCAGAGACATTACAGATATGTCATGAGGTTATGGTTTAATAGCTTTTGTTCCAACATCATTGAAATCTCCTGAGGGTTCTTAGAAGCAAGATCATCATTTAGTTCTCCAAGAATGGTCCTGGATCGCATCCATTACTCAGAATCTTCCCTTTCATGTTAGTTTGGAGGATAAACCATTTATTCATTGAAATGATAAAATATTGCCAAGCATTAAACACTCCAGAATACCACAGTATTTATAACTTAATTGATATTTTCTTGAAGTTTCTTAACAATCTCTCAAAAATGCAGATTTCACCCAAATCACATGGAAAAACTTGGGTTTGCTTTTGCTTATCAAGTATTGCAGTTTATCAGTCTGAACAATAAAGTGAAATCACAACTACTATCCTGAATACCTGGACCTTGTCGCACGTGCCATGATCCGCATCCATCCACATTACTATTCTTTCTACATTGTCAGACTTGAGTGACATAGGATTTTTTCCATTTCTTATACTGTCTTCTAGTTTAATCTTTAATCAAAAGTGCTTTTGAACCTAATTTGTCTCATTTTACCAGGACACAGCCCCACCAATAGAGAGATCTGGTGGCTCTAGAGATTCTGGAGCCAGCAAGTACCAGTCTGCAAAAGACATGTGTGCTCATCTCTTCCCTTTCCATTACTACCATGACAGGAACTTGAAACCATCCGTGCTGAGAATGCATCATTCAGCAAATGCTACAAATAGACGTTTAACTCCCACTCCAGAGCCTGCTATTAATGTTAACCAACACGCCGCCAGCCAAATAGCTACTGCTAGTTATCCCACTGCCCCTTCAGGAAAACAAAGCCAAAACAAATCAGTATTCCATGTGGAGAATCAGCTGTTGTTTGGGATAAGTATATGTAAGCCAAGAGAAATGTCTATGTGAAAAAAAACACAACTGCCTACTATCAGCAGTGGCATCTATTGGAAACATCATTTTATAAATGTCAAAATAGATTAATAAAATTTGATTTCAGGTTCAAATTTTCATGGATTATATTCAAATATAGAAAGTAAAGATTCATTTTTATTATAAAGAAGTTTATTTTTGTTAATGTAAACTCTATTAAAATTCTTATTTGTCCTATGTGCCCAAAGATATCTGACTCTTCATTGTATTAACTACCTATGTTTCATACTTATTATTTTACCAAGAACATAGTATAGTACCACTTCTGTAGCTATACCTTGACACTTTAAATATAAAATCTATTTAATTCTATGCTCTGTGTACAAATTTTGACCTATATGGTAAATATTTTTATGTATAATTCAATAATTTTGAACTTTATGATATCAAAATAGCACTTATATGAATATTGTTGAGATATTTTAGTGATTTAAATTTCACACAAAATAAACTTATTTAAGAATTAATCCTTTAAAATAAGTAAATTAAATAAATAAAAAGTATGTGTTGTTTTCAGAAAATGACATTAAACTTCACTTTAATAAAGATTGTGCCAGTTGATGACATAAGTCATAAATCATATTTTTAATACATTGGAGTAGCCATTTGCTGTCACTGTTGATAGCATATTTTTAAGACACAGATGCATACATATTAATAAGCACTATGTATTATACAGTTTTCTTTCCATCTTCTGGGATTTGAATTATTTTCTGTAGTTCTATGGCTGTGAGGTCCTCCCTGAAATAACCAATCATTAAGGGAAAAATTCTGTGTTTTCATGGGGATTTGTTTAAGTAGCTTTGGATTAAATTTGACCTTTTAAGACTAAGCTTGGACCCTAAAACTTAGCAAATCCTAAATTTTGTTCCTTATTAAAAGTTTCATACTATGTTTTTTTTAACACAGTTAGTCTTGAGCAAAAAGATTACATTCCTCTTTCTATTCTAAAGTAAGAACCCAGACTAGCTCAAATTTTACTAAATCTACAGAAACAATAGTTTGACCAATAGTGACAGGTCAATAAAAGTGTTGATATTTATCCAATTATACAAAACAACAGCAATCCATAAATTCTTTTTTCAAAGATAACTTTAAAAGCACATAACTATGCCTAAATTAATAAAAATGTTTATCTTTTATATTCACAGTTAAGGTTCCCTTAAATTCCAACCCACTTCATTTCTTAAATAGCATGTTATTTTGCCTAAGTGAGCGATGTAAATATTGACTTTGTACTACAAAAGAATTGATGTGGGATTTCCCTCTGTATGCTGTGACTACCATTGATAAATATAGGAACTGTTTGGGGCCTATAGCAGAGCTATAGGGGAACAGAGCTAAGCGGAGAAAACTAAGCATAATACTGGGACAGAGAAGGCTGAGTCAGGGAGAAGCCATGTAGCTTTGCTAGAGACAGATGCCAGAACTTTAGCCAGAAGCCAGAGCCACGTGGTGACACACAGATTAATGGAAATTGGTTGAATTAATATATAAGAGTTAGCCAATAGCATGCAAAATTTGAGAAGTCATTGTTTTTTTACCGCAGCATAGTACTCTAATGTGTATATATTCCACACTTTTTTCAACCATTCTTCCATTGAAGGGCATCTAGGTTGTTTCCAGGTTCTGGCTATTACAAATAATACTGCTATGAACATAGTTGAACAAATGCTTTTGTCATATGATAGGGTATCTCTTGGGTATATTCCCAAGAGTGGTATTGCTGGGTCCAGGGGTAGGTTGATCCCGAATTTCCTGAG
>NW_026068085.1:132746-152842 GCF_014885135.2 Alexandromys fortis
GGGAAGAGGCGGAAACTTTTTTTTCTTATTCTCAATAAAAAAAAGTTAGCCAATAAAAAGCTAGAGCTATTAGGCCAGGCAATTATTTAATTAATACAGCTTCTGTGTGATTATTTTGGATTATTATTATTGTTGACCATGACCCAATAAGCAGCCCCCTTTTTACAACAAAGAAAAAAAAATGCTGACTATCTTTCAACATGAATATTCAATGATTTCTGACATATTCAAGTTATTCAAGGAGGTAAGACTTGTGAGTAAAAACATTTTTCTGGAAGATGTCTACTGATTAAAGAGCGATTGTGTGTTCTTACTGGATATTGCTCATGTAGGCTTAGAAGAATGAAGCTACTTCTCATGTCACATAACAGAAGATATTGTATGATCCTGCCTCTGAGGGAGCATATACTTTGTACAGGGAAACATTCCCCAAATATTAAGAAACAAGACTCAAAACTGAGTTTTTATTTAAATACGCATGTTTCAATAATTCCTTGACCTCCTTGTTTGACCACAGCATTTCTAGATCAATTAAGTAAACTTGAATTTTATCAGTATTATATGAAAATTTTTATGCTTACTTAATTTAAAAATGTTTAGGAGTTAACTCTTGCAGCTTATGAAATTATTCATGATTCAGGAAAATTCCTTCATTTTATTTGTACATAAACCTAGTGGAAATCTTCAAATGATAACAAAAATTAAAACTGGCTACTGATCATTAACTCTTTTTCTTTGAATGAAAAGTCAATGTTTTGCTTATATAAAGGAATACTGCACATTTTGATAATACAGGACTCATGGTAGACCAATTAGCAAATGTCTATGTGACCTACCCCTCATCTGACTTGGCAGGAGGAAAATGAGTTTTGTTTATCTCCTTGTATCCGTCCTGTACCAGTTTGCATTCAGTTGCTGTGATAAACACCATGACCAAAGCCACTTGTGTATAGAAGGGATTATTTGGCTTACATCTCCACACCATAGTAAATCACTGAGGAAAGTCAGTGCAGGGCTCGAGCAGAACCCTTGAACAAGGAGAAATTGGAGCAGAGACCATGGAGGAATGTTGCTTACTAGCTTGATCCCTATGGCTTACTCAGCATGCTTTTTCTTGTAAGATCCAGGACCATGCTCAGGGGTGGCACCTCCCACTGAGGGCTTGGTTCTCCCATATCAATCATTGGCCAGACATACCTATATACCACTAAGAAGGAGGCAACTCCACAATTGAGATTCTCTCTTCCTAGATGACTCTACTTTGTGTCATATTGACAAAGACTAGCCAACACACTTCCATTAAATAGAAAATTATAACAATAAACATTAAGTGAATAACAGACTGCTGTGGTTTCAGGTTTTCTATATGTTATATTTATTTAGAATGAGCTATATATCCTTTTTCTACTTTTCATGGTGCTATTTTAGCTTTTTATTTTGATATATCAAAGAAAGATAGCTAATGAGTAAAAAATTATAGCATAATATTTATATCTTTATAAGCAAGCTTAAAATATAGATGTAAAACAGCTCATGACAGATAACTCTATTCATAAATAGTTACATAAAATGATTTTGAATGTCCCAAGTTCCTAAGCATATATCACTCATCCTAACCTGTATTGATCTAAATGTTTCTCCATTTTCTTTTTTTTTTTTTTTTATGGTTAATATGGGTCTAAACTCTTTTTTTGTTTTTTTTTATTTATTTATTAAAGATTTCTGTCTCTTCCCCCCAGCCGCCTCCCCTTTCCCTCCCCCTCCCCCAATCAAGTCCCCCTCCCTCGTCAGTCCAAAGAGCAATCAGGGTTCCCTGCCCTGTGGGAAGTCCGAGGACCACCCACCTCCATCCAGGTCTAGTAAGGTGAGCATCCAAACTGCCTAGGCTCCCACGAAACCAATAGGTACAGTAGGATCAAAAACCCATTGCCATTGTTCTTGAGTTCTCAGTAGTCCTCATTGTCAGCTATGTTCAGCAAGACAGGCTTTTTCAGACCCAGGCCAGCTGGCCTTGGTGAGTTCCCGATAGAACATCCCCATTGTCTCAGTGTGTGGGTGCACCCCTCGCGGTCCTGAGTTCCTTGCTTGTGCTTTCTCTCCTTCTGCTCCTGATTTGGACCTTGAGATTTCAGTCCGGTGCTCCAATGTGGGTCTCTGTCTCTGTCTCCTTTCCTCGCCTGATGAAGGTTAATATTCAGGAGGATGCCTATATGTTTTTCTTTGGGTTCTTCTTCTTATTTAGCTTCTCTAAGAACCCGAATTATAGGCTCAATGTCCTTTATTTATGGTTAGAAACCAAATATGAGTGACTACATCCCATGTTCCTCTCCAGGTGGTGATGGCACACGCCTTTAATCCCAGCACTCGGGAGGCAGAGGCAGGCAGATCTCTGTGAGTTCGAGACCAGCCTGGTCTACAAGACCTAGTTCCAGGACAGGCTCCAAAACCACAGAGAAACCCTGTCTCAAAAAAACAAAAAAATAAATAAAAATAAAAATAAAATAAAAATAAAAAAAGCTGGTGGTAACATAGAAGAAAAGACTTTAATTGAGAATATAAAAATTACAAAACATGTTCTATACTAGAATAAATTCACTGAAAAGTTTTCCCCAAATACTGGGAACAAAATCCAGGGCTTCATGCATGCTAAGTAAGCACCGAGCTACAGATTGGAATCTTGGTTCTAATTCTTCAGAAATTGTTCAATAATGCATCATTTCTTTCCCTTTTTATGTTAACTTCACAAAATAATTTGAGTAAATTTGCCCATCTTCAGAGATAACCAGAACCTTAATGCCATTAAAAATATTGCTTCATATTAAAAGAAAGCAACTGTGGAACGTCTGGGTCCAGCCAAGGTTCAACCTGAGAAAATATATACTTTTTCACTGGTCAGCCTGAGAAAAGCAGACTGAAGCCCAAAGTGTCATAAAATTATTCAAACACAGGTGTCAGCTAGCAAAGAATAACACTGACAGCAGCGACCAGCACAGCGATGCTAGGTTTATATTACTGTGTGTCTGTGCATCTCATATAGTACTAATGGGTCTATTATCTCCTGTATATGAAATGTGACCAATAAGTCTACCATGCCTTAGAGTTGCTTTGAAAATTGAGAGAAATATCTATTTACCAGCTATGAGACAAGTAGAAGAATTCTTTGCATCTCTTTCTCCAAACAAATTTTACATGTATTTGGGTACTGAGTCAGAAAATCCCAGAAGCCAAAAGAACACTTGCCATTCCCTACTTTATCATGGGGGATCCAAGTATGGTCACAGCAATATTCTTCACTATTTCAGAAAATATGCATGAGCGAGAAAAAAGTACAAAAGATTTGGTTGCTAAGTGTCTTTTCCTGGATTACATATTGAATGTTAAGTTCATATTTTTAAAATAAAATTTACACTGGGAGACATTAGTTTTGAGGCTACCTATTCCTCTTCCTACAAATTTTAGATGCCTAATCCGAGAAAAATTTTCTATATCTCTGTGCAGAGTGATTGCTGTTTCAACATTGAGTTAAATAATTTACCAATAAAGTCAGTATTAAAAATTACCATTGCAGGAAGCCTCTCTACCTTTTGTGTGGTGGTTTAATTTTGTTACTATTCTCTCAGCTGTATCAATAATGAGTACTAAATGCAGTGGTTTATAACTGATGTTATCATTAATCAATAAACTCAGAATTTAGGCCCTTTGAGAGAGGAGGCACCAACTAGAAAGTGAAAAAAATGAGAAACAGACTATTGGTGGCAAGGTTCTATGCTCAGGCTGCCCTGCTGTAACACATCCATCTTCAATCACTAACAAAGTTCACTACCGTATGTTGTGAGGGGCACGAAAGAGTTAATGAACTTCTGCCAAATCAAGTGTTGTGGTCTTTTCTCAGTGATAAGATCAAGACCAATGCCTTCCCTAAGTACTACTGCGTAGCAGTGAACTCCATCATCCTTGTGAACTGAGCTTGACAGACATTGTCAGACTCCAGCTCCTCAGGTATCATTGTCATTCACTCTGCATTAACCCCGCTAGGAGCGACTGCTGGATTTAGCCTTCAAAGTCTCCTCATTATTTGGCAAGTTAGAAGAGATAGTGGAACTACTAGTAATTGGGGAAACTACAACTCCATCCCAGCAAGTGACCTTGTACCCAAACTAAGCTCTGACTGGCCCCAGGTAGAAAACCTTAATTGGCAGAGAAGTTATTATTTTGGCTCTTCACCAGGTGGATTCTAGGGAAGGAATGGGCAAGAAGAGTTTCAGCATCCGACAGTAAGAAGAAATGCTGATGACTCCATCTGAAGCTGGCTCATCATGTACAAGTGTCACCAGCCCTGGCTTTGTGTCTGTCACTTATTTTCCATCTATAAAAAGAATTTGATTTAGAGCTTCAAAAATATCAGTGCAAATGAGTGAGAGATGAACTATGCAAACAAAATGTAAAGTCAGAGTTTCTTCTACATTCCTGTTTTATAAGTCATATTCTCCAGCAAAGATTCAAAATGATATTAAGTGGACATTCAAACAACCTTGGTAAAGTTTTAATTCGTATTTGCATTTTTCAGATGTCTATGCTCCCAAGTATCATCTAAATGTAAACACTACAAACGAACACAGAGGCTGTTTCTTGATTCCTAATAGTTTGTTTTCACAATCAAGTGGATTAAACATGTTAGATCTCAGTAGAAAGCTATGAAAACCAAAGGCTTTGAATACTAATGATACAATTTTCTTCAATACCTTGCCCTTGAGATGATTGAGATAGCTTGAAATAACCAAGACATAGAAGTTATTTGAGCTCTTGAACTGAACATGTCTTCAGCAACTTATTTATGATACACTCAAATTCTGTGGGAATGTTTCAAATATGGCTACAAATTTGTATGATTGCCTACAACTGGAGCATACTTATATTATTTTTTAATTGTTTTTGAGATTATATTATAGTCCCATCATTTCACCCTTCCTTACCCCTCCAAGCCTTTCCATGAACCTAGCTTGCTCTCAAATTTGTGACCTCTTTTTTCATTGATATTTATATGCATATATATATGCATGCATATTTATATATATGTATCAACAACTTACATATATAAACATCAGTAAAATGATGGAATCTAAGATGAAAGTCAATTTATCTTTGAGTTAAAAGATAAGATTATTCTAATAAAGATATAAATCTAAATTTTTGAAATACAGTGGATTATTTTGACATCTTTGTTTTGCCATTGCTCAAAAAATGACCCGAATTAATTTTATTACCAATAAATATGCAAAGTATTCTGTCCTTGTTACATCTTCTTATAGATGTTACATATTTGAGATATAATCTGAAACTTGATAACATACATGTATTAGACTATGATAACATCTATTTTTGATTCTTGTGCATGAGAAGTGCCACTACATTCATATTTGTTTTCTCATTTCCTTTGTAATATTAGTTTGAATCCTGCCCTCTCTGAGACACAGGCAATAAAAGTATCTTTTTTCATGCCTAGAAAGACTTCAACTTCTGAGATAGTAGCTTCATTATTAAAAAACTATAGTGAGACTAAACAATCAGGAGTGACAGGCAAGTCCAATTTTCTCAATAGCAAGATTCCTAGTAAGTGCTTAATGTAAAACCAGGAATGGACTGAGAAACCTTGACATCTTCAGGAAAATCTGTGGTAACTTCTAGAGATATCTCTAAGAGTTTGTCCTCAACATGGGGAAGTGAAGGACATGATGCAGAAATGTTTTATAGCTTTGGTTTAAAGAATACAGAAAAGAAATAATGTGAGAAACTATATTTTGTAAGTATTTTTAAAATATATTTGACCTCTTGTTCATAGTTGTTGCCAAACTTTTACAAAAATGTAAGCATACTGCTGAGATTCTTAGGGGAGCTGTAGTTTACAAAGAAGTGGCAGAAAATTTGATGTAGTTGTATTAACTATATTATTATTCTAGTGAAACAGAATGTTGATTATACTGTTTATAAATTCTCTTAAAATTCCAGGGTGTTGTTTGGGTGGTGTTTGTTGTTTTTATCTCCTAACCTTCAGCTGGGATTTGCCTGGAGAAATATAACATGATGGCATGGTCTGTGCCCTTAAAATAGAAGAATGTCAAGGTACAATTGTTGAAAGACTAGGGAGAGTTTGGGCAGAACATGAAAGAGTTTGTTCTTAGTAGTCTTTCTGAAGTACCTGAGATCCTCTGCTATTGCCCCTGCTAAATGAAACATTTCAGCCCAGCTTACTAGCGCCACAACACACAGGTAGAAGTAATAAGTAATAATGAGTTTTGGGCCATTGAACACTGAATTTTCCCAGTATACTGCAATTATAGAAACATCTGTGCTAAATAAGTTCTTACTGAAAGCTAGGAGTGCTTAATAATCCTCACAATTTCTCATTATCAGCCCTAATAGAAGAGAGAGTAAACTCGGCAAAAGTTTACCATTTTCAAAGAAAATCACCAGGAATACGATCATTTCTGCTATTACACATCTCCCTGGATGATAAAAACACAAGAGACAATGTCCTTGGGAAAGAACATTACACAGAAGTTTTAATAACATGTACCAGCACAAGGCACATTATGCCACTTTCAACAACCAAAGTGTTCATGCTGGAGTATCCCCTGTGCTACAGCCTGTCAGCCAGGAGATTGATGGAGCTCCTCAGCTTTCTCCACTGCCTCTGACAGAGCAGTGGTAGTCTAAAATTACAGTTTCCTCCAACCTGTCCTAACCACTAAAGCCCAATTGAAATATCTTCACACAAGTTGGTGGTTTCCCACTGGGCTCATTCCAAAACAAATCTAGATTCCATAGCCAGAATCTGAATAATATTACTAACTACTAAAGGTCAGTACTTGTCACTGAGGGAAGGTCACTGCTCTAGAGAAATATGAGTGAGTTAACTGTATCGATGGCTGTATAAGTGCCTTCTCAATTAGTGTGGGAGCAGTGTAGCAGATATTGGTCTGGAAGAAGGGAGTATGAGAGACCATATATGTCCATAGTTGGAACCCTTTTGTAAAGAGACACAGATAAATCAATCTCACCATAGGGTTTTACTTCTCCATTATTAACAAAGAAGAAATGTGATCTGCATCCACTCACATTAAAATAATAGCCAGTCTGAGTTCTGTGTCTGAAATGATGGGTTTGCTGCTAGTAGACACACTATTAACACCTTCATTAAAACATCGTCAAGGTGTTGAGAAAATATGATAGTGAACTTGCCTGAGCTGAGGTACCGAGCCAGGAACACAGCCATGTACTTAGTATGGAATTCATTTCTGTGAGACTATTATTATTATTAATTTATTATTGTTTTTATTGAGCTCTATATTTTTCTCTGCTCACCTCCCTTCTTCCCCCCTCTTGTGCGGGACAATTGTCTATATCCTGTCAATTATGTTTTAAGTAAACACTGATTGGCCAGGATATAGACAGTTGTGAAACCCAAACAACGAGGCCCTCATGTTACAAATGGTGCCCATGTGGACAACTGCACCCACATAAAGCCTGAAATAGCTCGGGAAGTAATTCTAGACAGAAAAGAATAGAGTAAAGCATGGTTTCTTGGTGGCAGCAATTTCTTGGATCTGCTATGCTTGCTAGAGGCAAGTGCTCTCATTTGAGAGAGGCTTCCTGACTCAGCTTTAGCTGCAAAATCCTGCAACTCTTTAAGAGGCTCTTCCACAAAACATCTAAATAGTGTTGATAAAAGCTAACCTCATGCTTTTTGGTCTTCAGCGATAGCAGAAAAAAAAAGCTGCATTGTTTTAAAATAACGGCTTTCTGGGACATCCTACCAGCGCAAACTCTGACTCTTCCAGGCAGGAGGTCCAGCTACAGAAAATTTGAGTGTGGTTTGTGAGCACACTGCTATAGCTTGCTTGCTGGCAGTGAACTTGAAACACCATAGACTAGTGGCAATAAACGCTACAGCCGGTACCTCCATGAGTCTGAAATCTCAAAAAGCTAAGGAATGGGCTAGATCTAGCTATGAAAGCCACAGCTTTAATCCTCTCTATATTGCTTAGCAAATTAAAAACTCATGTGGTCAGATAAAAAGAGAGATATACAGGTAAGAGAGAGTCAAAGATGAAGAAAACCTCTAAATGGTTTACAGTGTGTTAAAAATATTTGCAAGCTTGGAGAGTAAAGAAAAAGATTAAAGTCCTTAAAAAAAAAAGAGAGTAATTGGGTGTGGTGGTACACATCTTTAATCCCAATGCTTGGGAGGAAGAGGCAGAAAAACCTCTGCAAGTTCAAGGCATGGTGGCACATGCCTTTAATTTCAAAGGTTGGGAGGCAGAAGCAGACAGACCTATGTGAATTCAAGGTGTGGTGGCACACACCTTTAATCCCAGCACTTGGAAGGCAGAGGCAGGGAGATCTCTATGAGTTTGAGGCCAGCTTGGTTTACAAGAGTAGTTCCAGGACAGGCTCCAAAGCTACAGGCAAATCCTGTTTATCATTAATATAGACCTCTATGTGATTTTCTTTGAGACCTGGTGGGAGGACAAAAACCAGGCAAGACAGAAACCCCAACAAGCAGGCCCTCATGTTACAAATGGCGCCCACGTTACACCCCTCTCCTTTAACCCTCCCCCAAGGTCCCCATGCTTGAGTGAATACATGTGATATTTGTGAGACTGTTATTACTATCGTCATCATCATCTTGCCATCCTAAAGAGCAGGACTGGGAGTAAAGTGGAGTAATCTTCCATATGTAGTTGAACTTCATTCCATCAGCTGAACTACACAGAACAGAAGTCCACAGATGTGCTGTCCCAGACTGCAGTCTTCCTAGCTCCCTAATCGCATCAAACAGGTCTTTAAAGCAGGACTGCTACTATTGGTCTCATTTCTCCAGATAACCCTAATATTAAAACAAATTCAACATTCTATTTTAATCTAATCCTTGTACTTTCCCTAATAATTAATACTATCAAATATTTATAGTGTAATAGGCACTATATGTGATCTCCATTTGATGAGAGACAGAAAGAGAAGACTAGAAGTGTAGTCTAAATTGGCCACATCTACCCAGAGTGACTGGCAAAAGCATTTAGGCTCAGATTTGGACTTTGCAGAGTCTGTTTTTCAGTTCTGGAATGAACTGCCCTCCAATAAAGTAATAGAAATGAGAGATGGTTACCATTAAAAACGTGTCTGAAGAACATATGAGAGGATGGTGCAGATTTTGTCTTTCTACAATGTTATTGCTTATTTTTCAAAGAGAGGCTGCTAGTATGATATTTTGTATCCTTTAGATACCCAATGAAGCCTACTCAACTGGCTTCATTTACTTTTTTTCCACTTATTTGTGTTTTTACATGATTATCTCATGGCTATGTCAATGAGAGAAGATCATTAATAAATCCCTACGCTCTCTGAAAATCAAACATTTATACATTTTTAAACAGGATATTCAGGAAAAATGATCAATAATCTTTCTTATAAAACAATGGTAAAAGACCTTCAGTTTGAATAGAAAAAATAATACTTACTTTAAAAATACTCTTAAGGACTAAATAGGGAAAGATTTGATAGCATTGAGGAAAACGAAAAGGCATTAGGCACATACCCTAAAATGGACTTATGAGAAAATACTGACTTTCTCAGCTTGGAAATGTAATAATGGGGAAAAGTTCTGATTCCTGTGATTGTGATTCATGTAGCATTTTAGCATGCTATACTTAGTTCAAAGAGGCCAGGCTTTTTGCTGGTTTGTGCACATACCACATTTATGAACTCTTAGTATGAAATGTTTCCATAAATTCCTACTCTTGAGCAACTCACAATGACTGATCATCCAACTTCCCCTAGTCTCTACTCTTCTAAAAATTGCCTTATCAAGTTCAACCCCTCTGAGAATGCATTAACATATTTGGCCAAGTCATGGTTTTTATGCTAATCCACAAACTCCAGCTCCTTTTAATGGTAAGCATATTACAGGCAGAAGAATACCTCTATTTTACACTATCCATTCCTAACTGTGCTCCTAGTATTCAGTTAGACCAAAAGTGTTCATTTTCAAGTGAGTAAATATTATTTGAACACCTATCCAAAATTATTGATGATATATCTTAAAAATTGTGAGTTTATTAGCACCGATACTGTCCTAAATAATTTACTTATAATCTTTATGAAGAAGTTGAATGCTGCTTGTCATTAAAAGCACAAAAGTGCCTTTACCTCTCAGTGTTCCAGACATGCCAAAACATTTTGGCAAGAATTTCTAATATTACCTTCTGAAATCCTCATACTACAATGAATATTTGCTTTCTAATTTTACAACATCAACCCACACTATTTTGAAAAATTAACCCCTTATACTTTTTAAGAATTAGTTATTCCTTANGCATCTCACAATGTAGTAAAACTGTGTAAAGAAGGTCAATCAATGAGCCTTGTTTTTCCATTCATTTTTAAATGTATACAGAATACTAAGTTCATTTGGCATTTTGATATATGTTATTGTTTTTTGTCTTCCTATATATACCTTCCTCCTCCAGTCTCTTCCCCAACCCTGTCTTATTTCTCCTGGGAGCAGGTAGGCTGAGGCATGTGAGGAAGAAGGCCAGGGTTGTACCTCCCAGCAAGCAGACAGATGTCTCCAAGTCAATAATTCCTTAGACCAGATTCCTATGACTTTTTCATACTTTTTCAACATTATTTTTGAAACTTCTTTCTCTACATAGAAGCCATTCAATATTTTACACAAACATTTTCATTTAAAATGTCAGTTCTACTGATTACAACTCTAGGGATTGTAAATTAACATACACCCCTGCTGGTTAAGCACAGAATTCTTTCTTCCTAAACCTGTTATTATTTTTTTTTTGTTTCTCAGAAGGAAGAAACATAGAGTTGCAATTCACAGCCTTGAACTTTGATACTATCTTCAAAAGGTTCATTTCCAACCACAGACTAGGGCTTGGATGAAGGAAACAAATGCTGACAATACAAAACCTAAGGAGACACACATCTTGAAAATGGTGCAAGTGCAGCATGAGCTCCCAAAAGTGCATACCTCCTCAACCCAGCACCCTGTATGCCTTCATAAGCCACGCTAGTTCGTCTCTGTTTTCAAGCTACTTTATTGTTCTCTATCAGCCACATAACATAGCACTTAATAATGAGTAATACCACAAAGAGTTCATATTTCAATAAAGAAATAAATTACTAAAAGACTCAAATTTCTGTCCAAAATTCTGAATTTGTACTTTAAAATGAGAAAGCTCTTAACTGAAAACTTTTGTATTAAATCACTCTTCTTCTAGGTACTTCAACTTCAGAACTGCAGAAGCAGTTAACTCTGAGGATCTAAAAGCATTAGAAGGCTTTAATAGACTTGAGAATGTTGAGCAGTTCCTAATTAACTTCTCAGACACTATTGCTACTTACTACTTTCATTATGCAAGGCCTGAATCATACATGTTCCAGAGTACACCCTTGCTTTTCCCCGTGATATTGAACAATTGGAAGAGGAATATGCTTCCCAAATCAGTTCACAGTCACAAAATAGCAGTATATTGGTACTCTCTGGTACCCCTACAGTCTCATCAAAACCAGGCAGGAAAGTATAGGTGTGCCTGCAACACTAGTGGTAGACTGAGCAAGAATGCTTTCAGGAGGATGTGAATATTAGGTCTCAATTGGGAAAGTCACAATGAGCAGGAGTCTTTTCAGAGAGCTTAGGAGCCATTGAACTAAGTCTCAAGGACTTTTCAGAATACACAAAAAACAAGTTTCTTAATAATCACTCACTGGCCTTACTTACTGCATAAAAAAAAAAAAAGTCCATAGCTTAAAACCCTCTTTGGAATGTTAACCCTCTGCCTGGTGAATTTTAGAAATATTAACATTAGGAGAAATAACAACATCAAAGATATATGTATATTTGTGTGTGTGTGTGCTTCCTGTGACATTAAATTCATCATTTGTTTGCCTCATATTTTTAATATCATCTTAGTAATCATAACTTTTTCCTACACTATTGGCTTTTATCTCTGCAGATAGAGCTACTACAGATGATATCTTTCTCTGGATCAGCAGAGAACACAGGGAATGGAATATGCAGGCCTTACCTCAGTAATGAATAGTTTTTGAGAGAAAGAGGTCATTTCTTCACTTGAAGAAGGCAGTTGTCATAAGTAAAATGGAGGAAAATCTATTTATTTGAATTAGAACTTTTCAAATACAATTGCATCACAATTATGGCTATTCTGCAGTAGGATAGTAAGCACCCCAAGATAAAATGCACATAAAAATTAAAGGTAACTTTTCCAAGAGCTCTTATTTCATGAAGAATTGATTGACTGGAATTCTTAAGACAAACATAATTTGACCCTTTTCTGCTACCTGCACCTCATTGTGAGTTTCCTTTTGATTGCAGTCACTTTGCTTACCTTCTCAATAATTCCTCTTCTTTCTTGTCCTGCACTTCACACTCAAATATTTTCTAATCCTGTTTATAATTCCAAAGTCTTTTCTTTCCATTTCTCCTGATACAGACTATAATAGACTGTATTACCTGCTGCTGGGTAAAATGGAATGGTATACATTCACTAGCCATCTTAATATTCTATATTAGAAGCTAGAGGGAAAGTCCTGAGCCATATAATTTCCTATGATTATATCCCATGACCATTCTTGAGCAACCTGTTACAGTCTCAAGAGAACCTGGGTGTTATAGAAGTCAAATCTAAATTACATGTCATTCTTGAAGCTTAAAATAAAATTAGTACTTTCGAAAGTATAGGAACACTTAATGGGAAGAAAGATCCATAAATATAGAGCAAACAAATGGATGACAAATAGTTCACAAAACAGCTAAGGCCCACTGTGAGTAACGAGAACACAGGCCAATATTACTAATCAAGGAACCTTAAAGTGATGCTAGTTTTCTGGCATTACCTCTGATGTTCTCGGATAACTCATTGACTTTTGGTCAACTAACCCTCATTATCCTTCTCAGGTCCCTTTAACATATTGTTCCTAGGCCAAAACGCCAACATTTAGAACAAGATTCTGTGTAACCAGCCTCTTCTGACTTCCCAGCACCTCACAACCATGTTCAAATTCTCTCTGAGCTCTGCTTACCCAGGCTTTCAGCTAACGCCTCGTCCATGCCATGGTCTTCCTATAACATGCCTTGTCTACTTGTTCTGCATGTTATCTAAGCCCATTTTACCTTCTGCCTCTTTCTGGCAAGCGTTTCCTCTTCATATATANATATGACTACCTCATATTTCAAACCAAGTATAAGATATTAATATGCATTGATATATGATTAAATATATATTCAAGTATTATCCTTACAAATAACTTTTTGTAATGCCATTCTTTTTTTTGCTATGTAATGCCATTCTTATTGTAATCAAGTTACCTGTGCAACACTCTCATAAATCATCTCAATGGTATCTATTACAACTTTTATTGTACAGTTACTTATATGATCATCTGGTTAACTGGTGGTTTTTGTATTCCAATAAAGATATCAGCTCCAGGACCTAGCTGGGGAAATCCCTGTGGACACCTGGGAGCCCCTCTAGAGGCAAGTCTCTTGCCAACCCTAAAATGGCTCCCTTAATTAAGTTATCTTCTTCCCTACTCCCATATCCACCCTTGCTCCATCTCAACCATCATACTCCCCCAAGCTCTCCCCATTCTCCCCTTCTCTCTCCACCTCTCCCCTTCCCTCTACCCAACTCCCACCCCCATGCTCCCAACTTTTGCCTGGCAACCTTGTTTGCTTCCAATTTCCAGGAGTATCTATATATGTTTTTATTTGGGTTCACCTTATTATTTAGCTTCTCTAGGATCATGAACTATAGGTTCAATGTCCTTTGTTTATGGCTAGAATCCACTAATGAGTGAGTGAGTACACACCATATTCATCTTTTGGGGTCTGGGTTATCTCACTCAATATAGTGTTTTCAATTTCCATCCATTTGCATGCAAAATTCAAGATATCATTGTTTTTTTACCACTGAGAAGATCTCTAATGTGTATATGTGCAGTAGAAGAGAGGGTGTCTGAACTGGCCTTGTCCCATAGCCACACTGATAAATATCTTGAGTATCACCATATAACCTTCATCCGGCGATGGATGGAGATAGAGACAGAGACCACACTGGAGCATTGGACTGAGCACCCAAGGTCCAGATGAAGAGCAGAAGGAGGGAGTAGATGAGCAAGGAAGTCAGGACCGCAAGGGGTTCGTCCACCCACTGAGACGGTGTGACTAATCTAATGGGAGCTCACCAAGGCCAGGTGGACAGGGACTGAATGAGCATGTGATCAAACTGGACTCTCTGAATGTGGATGACAAGGTGGGTTGACTAAGAATCCAATGATAATGGCACTGGGATTTGTACTAGCTTTTTGGAATCCTAGTCTATTTGAATGTACACCTTCCTAGGCCAGGATGGAAGGAGATGACCTTGGACTTCCCACAGGGCAGGGTACCCTGCCTTCTGTTAGGATTGGATGGGGGAGGAGGGAGGGTGAATGGGGGAAGTGGGAAGAAAATGGGAGGAGGGGAAGAGGTGGAAATTTTGAATGGTATTATTTATAAAGCAATAAAAAAGATATCAGCTCCATAAAGAACACATCTGTTTTGCTTGCTATTCCATCTCCTTAAAGACCTACACATACATTGAATATGAATATTTTGGGATAAATTAAGGAAAGGTAAAGACAATTTATGACTGTGGGCCCCCTTTTATCACTCCTAAAGTAAAGGAATTGAAGCAAGAGCTTTTGGACAATAACTACAGCTCTAAAATGCTCTGATAAGAGTAAAGTCTTATAAATGCTTTATTTTATTCTTGGTATAAATGTCTTTACATAATATTTCTGGATGAGATCATTTATTTAAAATCCAAATTAGTGTAACACTGGAATCAAAATCATAACTATTTCTCCATTTCCCTAGGAACTAAAGAAGCATTCGCCACCCTTACATGAGATCACTGATGCCTTAATTTTTTTATATTTTGATAATCAACATCATACACTTCTTTGAAGGGGCTATGGCCAGGAGAAGTAAGACTATTGAGTAAGCAATACATTTATTTTTATCTTCTACTTTACACATTTAGGAGACACACACATCACACTAGATGCAAAAAGAAAAACTAATTCAGTGCTTTCTTTTTATTGATGATCACTAAATTAGAGCACCTATTCCCAACAGAGTCTGAAAAATAGATCCCTACACCCTCTCTCCACACACACAGTGAATCACCATCTCCTTCTTCATTAAATCTTACCTGCCCTTGCTTCTCTTTCTTCAGAGACCTGATCTTTACCGGATGTCAATGGTTGTAATGGGTTATTAACAAGAAAATTCATCCATTCTAATCTGTTATATAGTTAATTAATGTTGCCTCCCTAGAGATAATAGGGCATATGTCCTCTTAAAAGCTTTTAAGAAATGACAGTAATGGTGGAAATTTCAGGCACCACTGCAGATGGATGAGGGAGATGGATTTTTAAACATAGGGGCCTCTTACTGATCCTCAAATTATTCCATGCAGGCAGCTGCCGACTCTGCCCATGAGTGAGCCAGTCTCTCTCTGGAGAACTTTATAAACAGCCTGAATTTCACTGTTTGACACGAGTGAAGCATAGTTCTGTCTGTCAGTAGCCTCTTTGAAGGTGTCATCTGTTTATGCAGCTGTGGTTTAGATGTTCTCAATAACAGGACAACATCCCTCACTCTGGAACTGAACAGGTCAGCTTCCCCTGAAAGGCAGGCTGATTTGTAGGTATTCTTAAGCAGCAGCCAATTTACTTCTCCTTTTCAGCTTGGATTCCAATTCACATTACACACACTGCTAGAAATGAAAGACAAAACTGAAACCCCATTTGTACCCTACTCTCCCAGAACATAATTTTTCCCTCCATCTGTGAAGCTCCTGTTGATATCAGGGGGGTCACCGCATGCAGAGAGGGGAGACACATGCCAGGAGAGGGAAGCCATTATGTGGTTGAGAGCTAATTTTGTTTAATCTTCTTGATCTCCATAAAGAGCATTCTGAGATCCCACAGGATTTAAACAAAAAGATAAAGATGAAGAGGGACCGCTCAAGCAGAGCCAGTGTAATACTTATTTATTAATGTCGTCCATCACAGTGTGTTTACACGCCTCACCAAAATTTAAAACTGTCTGATTGAGAGCAGAAGACGAAAGGTGGTTGCTGTATCAAAGCAAAGGCTTGTTCTGTTCTTAAATGCTTAGAAAATGAGCTGAATAATAAAAGCGCTATTTAAAAGACTTTGCTTCCATTTAACATAGAAAGGACAATAAGTAAAATCACAAATCAGTGTGCTGTTTAGTTTTTATTGTCAACTTCACACAGCCGAAAGTCCCCTTGGAAGAGGCAAACTCAACTGAAAAACTGCATGGATTAGATTGCCCTAAGTATGCTTGTAGAGGAATTGTCTTGATTGCTAATTGGCATAGCAGTGCCCAGACCACTGTGGGTGGTACAGCCCTAAGCAGGTGGTCCTGGGCTATACAAGAAAGCAAGCTAAGCTTGAACCTTGGAGCCAGCAAGCAGTGCCCTTCATGGCTTCTGCTTTGAGTTAATGTAAACCCGATTACTTCCCTCACTAATGGGCTATGCCCTGAAAGTGTGAACCAAATGGACCTTTCTTCCACAAGTTGCTTTTGTTCAGAGTATTTTATCATAGCAACAAATGGAACTTGAACAAATCCCTGTTTTATCCTTAAGAAGAAAGTTTATCAAGATGAAGAAACTGTCCCTACTTAACACAGAATTATTATAGGAGCCAGATTCTTCACTTTACTCCAAAGTCTTCTGGGAAGGAAGCTGAGAAAGGGAGTCTAAAAAATGAAAATAACGGGTGGAGGGAGTCTTACAGTTTCATGGTACCAAACTAAAGAGCAGAATCATTGCATGAGAAGGTTAGCATTAAAAGTTAACTTATGATCATCAATGATAGGGCTCAGCAGACAAAGGTACCTGCTGCCAAGCATGAAGGTCTTCGTCAATCGCCAGTATACACCAGGTGGAAAAAGAGAACTGACTTCCAGTAGCTATCTTCTGATGTCCACCTCCCTGTGGCACACAGATTCCCTACCCCAACTAAACAAAGGGAATGCAATAAGCATTTAAATAATAATAATTATTATCTTATGGAGCCAGGGGCAGTGGCTCATGTCTGCAATCCCAACACCCTGGAGGCTTAAACTGAAGCTGTGACTCGATTATACCTTATCTCAAAAAGAAACTAAGTTATACATCTACAAGATCAAGCAAAAAGTAGTGCATTTGAACTTTAATTTTTCCAAAGATAGACAACTCACTACTCCTCAGGCAACCCAGTATGATTATGGATATTTTTCACATTAAGAATTTGTTTTGTAGTATTCTTGAAATATGTATCCTACAATTTCTCTTTTTGCCGCCACTTGGCCTGTATAGCCAACCACACGGAATTATTCAAATGTGTTTTTTACATAATATAGACCTTCAAATATCAGAAGATAATCTGTTAGCCTCTCCTAGTCATCAGTTACATCATACTCAAGCTTTCTAAAACCTGCCTCCCTCCAGAGACACAGATAACAGATTCAAACATGTTTCCATTTCCACGGAAGTTTGGGAATGTGTTGTCTTATTTGATAGTTTTCCTGTAATGTTAAGTACTTCAGCTAGCAACTTTGGATGTCACTAAATTAAAGTCATATTGAAGACGGGGACAAGTCCCATCCTTTTACATCATTGAGCCTTCTGTCATACTTGAATCCAGTGTCCATACACGCGTGTTAAAGTGCATCAAATGGACAAATATATGAATAAAGAATTCCTGTTCATTAATATCTACATAGAACTTGATACCTTATAAAGGATGTCCAAATAAGTGCATTATTTGGCTGTCACAATCAACTTAAGAGGTCAATCAAGAAATTATTTTTCTGACCTGTAAATGAGAAAATTAAAATTCATAAATAAATGTAATTTGAAAATCCCTTATTGAGACAAATACTTAAAGATTTACTTGATCTCATATTACTTTAATGTACATAATGTGATCTCAAAAACTTAAAAGCTTTCCATAAAATATATTTGCATTCTCAGATAAGTCACTAGCTCACTCTTTTTCCAGTGTTTTTTATTTGATTAAAGTAAATTGCTTTCTTGGCCCAAAGGGAAATGCTTAAACAATGTTCTACAGATACAATGTAAAATTGCCAATAACAAGTGGCTTCTGCATAATATAAATCTTCTAGGATTTTTTTCTAAATCTTAATTTTTTATTATTAACACAATATTTATAATATAAACCCTAATTTTAGATGATATACATGGAATAAGAAAAGCAGAGTCACATTAGTCTGTTAAATAAATATTTGACATGCCTCAGCGTTCCTAGAATAATTTAGAATAATTCAGAAACAACAAATACAAAGATGAAAACCCAATACTGTAGGGGGTTGGCCCAATGGATTTACAGATGTGAAATAAAGAGAGGTTCAACACATCTGTGGTAAACTGTAATGGCTAGGGCCTTTCCGGGGACAGTGTCAAAGCAACTGTAATGGAAGGAGTTCATTCTGTGTAAAGTAGATGAGTTGAATTGTTTTATCTTTTAGTTTTTTTTATTTCCTTCTATTATTCTTATTGTGTATGCATACTATTATTATTATGTATGCACATGCATGTGCATCCACACATACACACCAAGAATTTATGTGGCAGACCAAGAATAAATGTGGGGAGCGAGTTTTCTGAGTCAAAACTTGGGTCATCATGCTGGTGAGTCAAGAGCTTTTAATCTCTGAGTCATCTTACGAGCCCATGAACTGGTTTTGTTTTCATAATTCCTACAAACAAAAGGATTTACATAGCTTCTCCAACACTCCACAAATATTTCATGAGCGATGCATGCCAATATGAGGCTCTTGTTCTAGCAAAGAGTGGTTTGGCAAGCCTGACATCAGAACACTTGCAAACTGATGATACTGGTTAGGTACCCAGGGCATATAGACTGATTACTGCAGCTGTAGAGGAGAGGGGACAGGAAATTTGCAGCTTAATCACAACACCCATGTAAACAATCTATGCTGCTGGACAGGCTATCAAATATCTATTTAAAAAAGAGGAAAATCATAACTGTGTTCTTGCCATGTGGCCTAGAAAGGACGGTGTTGAGATGAACGAACCAAAGCACAGAGTGCTACACCCATGAAATGATGACTCTCCTAACAGCTATTCCATGTTATAAAAATAAATTAAGATTAGATGAATGTCATACTAAATATATAAATTTGTTTAAATCATTGAATATTTATTCAACTAAAAATTCAGGCCCCAATATGATATAGTTATAGGATGTATCAGGCAATTTGCAATTGCTTCTTGCTCCATTTTCTATTGCTGTCACAAAACACCTGAGGTTGTATAATTTTTCAAATGTAGTTCTTTAGTTTATGGAAGTTTGGAAGGCCACATCTGCCACTTCTACTGAGGACCTTATAATTCTCTCTGAATACCATGACTGTAGGAGGAGAGTAGATGGCCTATGAAGAGAGAAAATGCAAGCTCACCTGCAGTAGCCTTTCATATCTCCAGTCCTTACCTAAAAGTTGCATTATCACTTTTCAATATTGTTCTGTTGATGACCAACCTCAATATAATTTTGATGAACATATACTATATTGACACAATACTGGCGATCTTCTCTGAGATTGCTTATGGCCATAATACCATCACATTCTGTAGTTTTTGAGCTTATTCTTGATACTCGACTTGATTTTGCTCTTTTTCAAAAGAGGAACCACAGACTCTTATGAACCTCTCAAACAGGTGAATCCCTATTTGCTTAGGTATGGGAGCAGCATATTACATCTGGGTTATATGTCCAGAATACATTAACCCTTTCCAATCAAGAGGTCCCTTTGTCAGCATTCTCCAAGGGCTCACATCTTGGCTCCTTTGTCAGCCCCTGACTATAGTGATTCTTATTGCATCCCAGAAACCTATGTTGCTCTGGGCTCTTTTCTCTTACCTTATCTCTCAGTCTCTCTCTCTCTCTCTCTCTCTCTC
>NW_026068085.1:152877-161590 GCF_014885135.2 Alexandromys fortis
CTCTCTCTCTCTCTCTCTCTCTCCTTTGTAGGTTTTTTTTTTACTTTTTAAAAATGTTTTAGATTATAATATAATTTGAACATTTCTCCTTTTATTTCCTCCCTCCTCCCTCCAAGCCCTTCTATATACCAGTCCATCAAATCCATGACCTCTTCTTTTCTTAGTTGTTGTTTTTGTTATATACATATTTATTCATAAATATAACCTTTTCGGTCTTTATGATATTACTTGTATGTATGTTTTCACAAATGTCTGTTTGGCACCACTGACAACCAATTTTTGCATTCCTCCTTGGGGAAGGTCACCTCTCCCACTCCCAGCTTTCCTCAGTTGCCTATAGCTATTTGTAAAGTTGAGTCTCATAGGCTTTCCCCTGTCTACTTGGTCTGTCTATCAATGTCATCATTTTCAGCTCATATCTGAGCACGTATGTTGCTAAGAGTCTATGGATACAGCTGCTGACCCAACTAGGAGACAAAACCTCACAGCAAACTCCCTGATCCTGTCTCTTACAATATTTCCACCCCCTCTTTGGCAATGTTTCCTGAGCCTTAGATGTGGAGTGTTTTGCACTGCACCAATGGAACTGGACTCTGCAACTCTGTATTTTGATTGGTTGTGGTTTTTTGTAGGGGTTTCCACCTGTTGCAAAGAGAAGTTTCATTATTGCACACTTCAGACATAAGCCCAGAGACCTCTGAACTGGAGCAAACCTGAATGCCCTCCTTCCACTGCCTGAGTACTAGCATTCAGAAAACCAAAAAGCACTGTGCAAGTTTTCAAAAGACAGAGGCAGCCAAAAGCCCCACCCAGCTAGGAACTATCTCTTCAATGATCCTATACATTAGTACAATTTTAAAGTCTTAAAATTTTTAAAGAACACTCATTTATTCAAGAGAATCATCTTGCTTTTCAAAGTTTAGATGCATTTGTTTCTATCTCAACTAACCCTCTATAACATTCTTTCAATGTATTAGGTTCTGGCATAAAAAAAATAAAGAATGAATGACTAATAAAGAAAAAAAGAAATGGACTTGCAATGCTAATAACTGAGAAAAGTTAATGGATATAAATGTTTTGCTAATGTGGTGAACAAAAAGAAGTCCATTAAGTTGGTGTGTATATCTGGGAAGGAAGATAGACTAATTTTGTGTAATACGGTGCTTCCAGCTCACTAACTTGCTAAAGAGCAGGTACAGACCTACAGCATTAATAATATAATTAGAAGTCCATGATAATCAATTTTTAAAGTTAACAACATAATTTGAAAAAGAAAATGCTCTGCCATCCCCACTTCTCTTATGTATTAAATTTGTTAGATTCAAAAAAAGGTAGCTCATACATAAAAGATTTCAATTCTGAGTTAGAGGGCAAAGATGAGCAGGCTAGATACCCTTGTGTGATTCATGAAGTAAAAGAAGGCTCCTTTACTTCGCCTCACTAATGTTTCAAGAAAACCTGCTGATCATATCAGACCAATGTTCGTCTCTCTAGAGGAGAGAAGATGTCACTGTAGACATTCACTTTTCCTCAGCCCGGCAGTACTGTCTGCTTCATTCTCAATTACTGCAATTGTGGAGAACCATCAGTCTAAGAAGTCTGGTTATAACCATGATGACAAGGCCATCAGCAAACACATAATGAGAATTGCATGATCTACAGGAGGCAAACAAGAATATTACTATGATAAATCCAGACAACGTGTACTGTAAGCATTGACTGATCACTTAGAGTGCTGGAATAGGCCCCCCAAGTGTTTAAACTTTTACTTCATTTCATACCAGCCATTATGTGTATGCCTATGTTCCTCAGAGATTAAGCATCTTTTCCAATAAAGGAAAATCTGCTGAAGTGTACGCCACAGAAAACAAGTTCATCTCTGGCAAACTTTTCCTAAATTTTGGACCTTGTAACTTAAAGTTCTAGCCATCTACTAGAAAAGCCATTTGTTTTCCTCTAAACATTTTATTGCTACTTGGCTTTATGGGATTCATTACAGTGTATTTTTAGCTTCTGGATTCTAGAAGAAATTGAATTATCATTTTCTTTTATTCTCTTTATGCTTACAAACAGTGATTGTTCTCTAAGGTAGGATGAAGGGTACAAGAAAGATCACTTCTGTTTATTCTTTGAAAAACAGCAGTTAGCTGAAATGTAAAAATGGCTTTAGTGTTGTGTCTAACACCTTTGGCCACCAATGGAACTAAAAGTCTGATCGTCAGAAAATAAGTGTCTATCTATCCCAGGACAGTTTTCGCCAGTTCCTGTATCCCTGACATAACTTCTGAAAGTGCCTTTCTGTTGTGACTACAAAATTAAATAGGTCAAGGGTAGAACAAAATGTATGGGAATAGAGAACCAACATCTTAATTAACCTAAGTCCCCTGAGAAGAAACCCATACCCAACACTGCTTAGGTAACCAAACACCAGAAACTAGATAGCCCAGAGAACTAGAATAAAACCAAACATTATTAGTAGCAGAGAGGCTTTCTACAGCAGCAGATAGAAATAGGTGCAGAGACACACCGCCAGACATTGTGAGGACAGAGTCTAAACTAGAGGTTTCAATTAAATCTCTCCCCTCAGAGCTCAGGGACCCTCAGAAGAAGGAGGAAGAAAGACTATAAGAACAAGAGGCAATGGAGGACACCAGAGAAACAAGGCCCTCTGAGTCAACTAAGCCAGGTATGTATGAGGTCACAGAGACTGAAGCAGATAGCACAGGATTTACAGGGTTCTGCACCAGGTCCTCTGCATATATATTATAGCTATTAGCTTAGTGTTCTTATGGGACTTCTGATTGTGAGAATGAGTGCTGTCCTGACTCTTTTTTCCTGTATATATATNTAGCAATCTTTGAAAGTCATTAGGATTCTGATAATTGGTCTCTCCTGATTTGTTCCTTTTGGAGTATCTTTTTATTTATTAGATTTTTTAAAAAAAAATCAATCCAAATTTCCACTCCCACTCCTACTCCCATTCCCTCCACATACCCTCCCACTAATAAGCATCAGTCTGACTCTGACTTCAGGACAAGGCTAGTTCAGGCCCCCTGTTTTCTATTGTTTAGGGTCTTAGCTGGGGTCATCCTTGTGAATTCCTGGGAATTTTTATAGAGCCAGGTTTCTTGCTAACCCTATAATGGCTCTCTCAATCAAGATAACTCTTTTCTTGCTCTCATCTCTGTCCTTCATTCATCTCAACTATCCCGTTCCCTCAAGTTATCCTTAACCCTCCTCTTTCCCCCTCCTCTTCCCCCTCTCCCCTTCCTTCTGCACCCGGTTCCCATGTTCCCAATTTTGTCAGATCTTTTCTGCTTCCAATTTCCAGGTGGGTCTATATATGTTTTTCTTTAGGTTCACTTTATTACCTAGCTTTTCTGGGATCATGAATTATAGGCTCAATGTCCTTTGTTTATAGCTAGTATCCACTTATGAGTGAGAACATACCATATTCATTTTTTGGGTCTGGGTTACCACACTCAGGATAGTATTTTCTAATTCCATCCATTTGAATGCAAAATTCAAGATGTCATTGTTTTTTACTACTGAGTAGTACTCTAATGTGTAATTGTGCCACATTTTCTTTATCCATTCTTCAGTTGAAGGGCATCTAGGTTGTTTCCAGGTTCTGGCTATAACAACATAGTTGAACAGATGCTTTTGTAGTGTGATTGAGCATCTTTTGGGTATATGCCCAGGAGTGGTATTATTGGATCCTGAGGTAAGTTGATTCCCAATTTTCTGAGAAACTATCATACTGATTTCCAAAGTGGTTGTACAAGTTTGAACAATCCATAAAGATGAAGTCTCAGTCCTAAACATCTATGTCCTGACTCTTGTGCCTGCTCTTGGGACTCTTTTCCTCCTGTTGGGTTGGTTGCCATGTCCAACTTTTATATGACTATTTTCCTTAATTTTATTGTATTTTACTTTGTCACACTTGGTTGTTATCTCTTAGAAACCTGTTCTTTTCTAATAAAAGACAGAAAGGGAGTATATCAGGAAAGGGGGATGTAGGAGGAACTGGGAGGATTAGAAAGAGAATAAACTATATTCAGAATATATTTTATGAGAAAAGAATCTATTTTCAATAAAAGAAAAGAGAAAATGTATGTTTCAGTCTCAGAAGAACCCTGATTTGGACAATATATTAGTACGATTCTATTTGTGACCAAATTGGAAAATACAGTCCTTAGCATGTTAAGTTGACATTCTGGGTCATAATGAGGTTTCTACTTAGCCTCAAAGGGAAACACTTCAAGGTTTAGGGTCTAATACCACTGATGTTTCTTAAGGTTTTCTCTGCCAAAACTTTGCCATATAGCAAAGTGTGAACCAAGTTGTTTTCAATTTAATTAAAATCAACTGAGGTAAAAATTCATAGAGTATAGCAGTGATTTGCACTATTTTTATAGTCACCAAAAAAACTGGGTATATGTCTCCATTCATGTATTTGTGCAACAGATATTTAATAAGTTTGATGGGCTGTGCTAAGTTCCATGGAACACAGGAAAGTGACACATGACACTACCCTCCTTTACTTCACAGACTACAAAATTTAAAAAAAAAAAGAACAAATGTCCACAGGAAAAGAAACTTCAGTGCTGAGTTCAACAAGGGGAAGATGTGCCATTATTATGGGGATATAGAGAATATACTGAAAGAAAACACCCTGGCTGTTAAATCTTGAGTTATTTATCAATTAGCTGATTAAAAAGAAATTTTCCACCAGTTATGTCAATATGCCAAAATGGTTATTTATCAGAGTGTCTTGGGAAGACACTGGTGAAGATAAAATGTTCCATATGGTTACTGTGAGCAGTTCTAAAGACATGATAAAGAGTAAGGTTGGCAGACGAGCGATGCAGGCACCCGCAGACAGCAATGCAGGCTGCAGGCTGTGGCCGGGCCGGCAGAGACTGGCGCGGCAGAAGAGGACGCAGGCAGCAGGGACCAGTGCGCAACACCGAGAGCAGATTGCCCCACTACAATTAAATCAAAGAGGTAGGCCTTTGGTTGGCGAGATCCCTGGCAAACGGGGAGCCGGGTCCTGTTCCTGAAGACCCTTCTGAGGTTTGAGAGGGATCTTGGCCCCCGGCAGGAGCCAGGAAACAGAGCGAGGGCAATTTGTAAGAGAAGCCTCTGGCAAGCAGAGAAAACTGATCCGATTTTGATTTTAAAAAACCGATAAGATAGCATCTATAGGAGGAGATGGGCAGGCACCAAGGCAGAACTTCACCCAATAATCTAAAAAACAACATGAAAACACCAGAACCCAAAGATATTACAACAGAAGGACTTGAACACCCTAAAACAGAAGAAGTAGAAAAAATTGACTTTATGAAAGCAATAGAGTTCCTTAAACAACATGTAAAAAAACACCCTTATAGAAATGGATGAGAAGTATAACAAAAAGTTTGAAGAAATAAGTAAATACGTACATGAGACCCTGGGAAACCAAGAAAAAACGATCAAACAGGTAATGGAAACAGTTCAAGAATTGAAAACTGAAATGGAAGAAAGGAAGAAAACACAAATTGAGGAACAGCTGGATATAGAGAATCTAGGTCAACAAGCAGAGCCTACAGAAACAAGCATAATCAATAGAATACAAGAGATAGAAAAAAGAATCTCAGATTCTGAGGAAACCATAGAGAAAATAAATGCACTGATCATAGAAACCGGCAAAGCCAACAAATTCTCATCACAAAACATTCAAGAAATATGGGACACAATAAAAAGACCAAACCTAAGAATAATAGGAATAGAAGAAGGAGATGAATCACAGCTCAAAGGCCCAGAAAATATTTTTAACAAAATTATGGAAATAAACTTTTCCAACATAAAGAAAGATATCCCTTTGAATATTCAAGAAGCATACAGAACACCAAACATTCCCTCGCCATATAATAATCAAAACACAAGATATACAGGTTAAAGAATGAATATTAAGAGCTGCAAAGGAAAAAGGCCAAGTAACTTATAAAGGTAAAACGATCAGAATTACACCTGACTTCTCTATGGAAACCATGAAAGCCAGAAGGTCCTGGATAGAGGTTCTTCAAAAACTAAGAGACCATGGATGCAAACCCAAAGTTCTATACCCAGCCAAGCTAGTGTTCACTATCAATGGAGAAAACAAAATATTCCAGGATAAGAACAAATTTAAACAATACGTAGCCACAAATCCAGCCCTACAGAAAGTAATAGAAGGAAAATCTCTAACCAAGGAATCCAACATTGCCAACACTGCCTACAATAACTGAGGCATCTAGCGAACCTTCACCAGTACAACTCAAAGAAGGGACAAACACACAAACTCTACTACCAAAAAAACAATAAGAATAACCGGAGTAAACAACCACTGGTCATTAATATCACTTAATATTAATGGTCTCAATTCACCTATAAAAAGGCACAGGCTAAGAGATTGGATACGAAAACAGGATCCAACATTCTGCTGTTTGCAAGAAACACATCTCAACCACAAAGACAGGCATCTACTCAGAGTAAAAGGTTGGGAAAAGGTCTTTCAAGCAAATGGTCCTAAGAAAAAAGCAGGTGTGGCCATACTAATTTCCAACAAAACTGACTTCAAACTAAAATCAATCAGAAGAGATCGAGATGGACACTTTATACTCATAACAGGAACAATTCATCAGGATGAAGTCTCAATCCTGAATATCTATGCCCCTAATATAAAAGCACCCACTTATATAAAAGAAATATTACTAGAACTCAAGGCAGACATTAAAACACACACACTAGTAGTAGGAGACTTCAACACACCTCTCTCTCCAGTGGACAGGTCAATCAGACAGAAACCTAATAGAGAATTAAGAGAATTAATTGGAGGTAATAAAACAAATGGACTTAACAGACATCTACAGAACACTCCACCCAAATAGGAGAGAATATACCTTCTTCTCTGCAGCTCATGGAACCTTCTCAAAAATTGATCATATACTCGGAAACAAAGGAAACCTCCACAGATACAAAAGAATATCAGTGTCCACCTGTGTCTTATCAGATCACCACGGATTAAAGTTAGAAGGCAACAACAATGCTACCCCCAGAAAGCCGAAAAACCCATGGAAACTGAACAATCAACTACTGAACCACACCTGGGTCAAGGAAGAAATTAAGAAAGAAATTAAAGTCTTCCTTGAATTTAAAGAAAATAAAGAGACAACATACTCAAACCTATGGGACACGATGAAAGCAGTGCTAAGAGGAAAGTTCATAGCACTAAGTGCCCACTTAAAGAAAACTGATAAAGCATACATTGGGGACTTAACAGCACACCTGAAAGCTTTAGAAAAAAAAAAAAAGAAGCAGATCTGCCCAAAAGGAGTAGAAGACTGGAAAAAAATCAAACTGAGGGCCGAAATCAACAAAATAGAAACACACAAAACAGTCCAAAGAATCAATGAAACAAAAAGTTGGTTCTTGGAGAAAATCAACAAGATCAACAAACCCCTATCCAAACTAATTAAACAACAGAGAGAGAACACGCAAATAAATAAGATCAGAAATGAAAAGGGGGACATAACCACAGACACAGAGGAAATTCAGAGAATCATTAGATCTTACTACAAAAGCCTGTATGCCACAAAACTGGAAAATGCAAAAGAAACGGACATTTTTTTAGATAAGTACCATATACCAAAGCTAAACCAAGACCAGGTCAAGTATCTAAATAGACCTTTTAGTCGCGAAAAACTTGAAGCTGTTATCAAAAATCTCCCCTCTAAAAAAAGCCCAGGACCAGATGGCTTCAATGCAGAATTCTACCAGAACTTCCAAGAAGAGCTAATACCTATAATCCTTAATGTATTTCACAATATAGAAACAGAAAAGTCATTGCCAAATTCCTTTTATGAAGCTACAGTTACCCTGATACCAAAACCACACAAAGACCCAACAAAGAAAGAGAACTACAGGCCTTTCTCACTCATGAATATCGACGCAAAAATTCTCAATAAAATACTGGCAAACCGAATCCAAGAACACATTAGAAAAATTATCCATTATGATCAAGTAGGCTTCATCCCAGAGATGCAGGGCTGGTTCAACATACGAAAATCTATCAATGTAATCCACCATATAAATAAACTGTAAAAAAAAAAAAAAAACATATGATCATTTCATTAGATGCCGAAAAAGCATTCAACAAAATTCAACACCCCTTTATGATAAAGGTCTTGGAGAGAATAGGGATACAAGGGTCATACCTAAATATAATAAAAGCTATATACAGCAAGCCAACAGCTAACATTAAATTAAACGGAGAAAAACTCAAAGCCATCCCACTAAAATCAGAAACAAGACAAGGATGTCCACTCTCTCCATACAACTTCAATATAGTGCTTAAAGTTCTAGCAATAGCAATAAGACAACATAAGGGGATCAAGGGGATTCGTATTGGAAAGGAAGAAGTTAAGCTTTCGTTATTTGCAGATGATATGATAGTATACATAAGCGACTCCAAAAACTCTACCAAAGAACTCCTACAGCTGATAAACACCTTTAGTAATGTGGCAGGATACAAGATCAACTCCAAAAAATCAGTTGCCTTCCTATACACTAAGGATAAAGAAACAGAGAGGGAAATCAGAGAAGCATCACCTTTCACGATAGCCACAAAGAGCATAAAATATCTTGGGGTAACCCTGACCAAGGAAGTGAAAGATCTATTTGACAAGAACTT
>NW_026068085.1:163569-177321 GCF_014885135.2 Alexandromys fortis
GGGAAAGGGGAGGCGGTGGTGGGGAAGAGACAGAAATCTTTAATAAATAAATATATAAAAAAAAGAGTAAGGTTGGAAACCTGAAGTGTCTTCCTGAACTCATGAAGAACACACCAGTGTGGGTGACATTGTAGAGCAACGGTATTAGCCTTGTCAGCAGGGGTGTGATTAGGTCTATATTAGGTCATATGAGAACAGCACATCGAGCACCTCCAGCTGCAACAAAGCACCAGAGTGCAAGGGCCATGATGCCTATTCCGTTCATTCCCCAGAGGGACACATTGAATGGTAATATAGCATTATTATTTTTCTTGATTGTCACTAAGAATCAGAGCAGCACAAGAAACTAGCAAATGAATAAATTTTGTGCATCTTCCTGAAGGCTGTTATTAAAGATACTTTCCATTATTATAGTAGTCCATGGTTAGAGTTTTGTGTGAGTTTATTTTCAGGAACATTTTCTTCTTACCGATGGTTATATATACATATATATATATATTTAGGAAATGAATACTACATGACTTATAGAATTTCTTTTTTTGGCCTTTGTGACCTTCCCAGGAACTAAATTTAGTGTGCAATTGTAGAAAATATCCTCGACTTAGATTTCAGATCCAGTGATCTCCTTTATGCTTTACATGGCTCTTAATATTTTAGCCTTGTGCTAATGTCTTATTTCTTATGTGAAACTCATATGAATTCTTTCTAAACTAGTTTATTTCAAATATTAGATACATCTATGTTTACATTAAGTAATGAGTCTTTTGAAAAGATAAAACTTTCCTGAAAGTACTCCACAGCTGAAGCATTCTAAACTCTATCTCCCATGTGTATAGTCTCATATAACTATGGCATTTCTGAGTGCTGACCACAGAGTCTTTATTTTTTGAACTAATGTGTAACAAGCATTGATGAAAGTAAATTAATCATCACCTATGATCACGACATTTCTTTTTAGTATTTGAAGAAGACATGGCATTTTCTACAGCATGGATTAGAACTAAAATGTAACTTAAAAAATATTTCCTGCCAGTATAAAGCAAAACTTGCCAGTAGCAGTAGAGTTCCCAATACATAAGCATTTCCAGGAGTCTATTTATTTTCAGTTTCCAGGGCTGTGGTTCCCCTTTGGAAGTATAGCAAATTAAGAGGTGTGCGATTATTGGAGCTTCGTCTCTTTTACATTAATAAAGACTAATCATGTTTAAACATGTTAGCACAGCAAGCCCAGGGATGTTGGAAAGGATGCCAGCTCTAAAGTGAAATTAGTAGTGTGAAGGAAGCACATGAAAAATCATGGAGAATCATTGACTGAAAATGAAAATTAAGAATGTGGTCTATAAGCCTGACTGAAAAGAAGGCTAAAATACAATCAGAATATGATGTCCTCTATGAGATTAGCATAACTAGTTGACCACACAACACAAAGCAACTGCATTAGGAGGAAGAACAATCAGACCTACCCTATTCATTCAGTAAAGAAGATAGCTATCTGGAGGGAGTGTGCAAGAAAACAAATGAGGGGGAGAGATCAAGCATGTTTCTTAAAACCATTCTCTCTCTCCTCTCTCTCTCTTTTACACACACCCACACAAACACCTCTCTCTCTCTTACACACACACACTCATCTTTCTCTTACATGCACACAGATATACACTCATACAGCCCTCTTACACACCCATAGAATATACATACTCATACTCTCACAGACACACACACCTCTCTCTTACACACACACACACACACACACACACACATTTTCCATCTTTCAGATCTGATTTCTGCTGCCCTTTTTGAGAAACTCAGCTTCCTCTCTTGTTATCATGTATGTAACAATTTTTTTTTCATTTTTGGCTTTTTTAAAGCACTGTCCCTGATGATGTACCAAATATAGCTCTCATGAGGATTATACTGGGGGGATTCAAAACACTATACAGTCACTGTGAAAGCAATCACATGAATATTGCTATGTCAGCACGTTTACCTTGAAGCTCCTTTCTGGGGAGACAAAAAAAAGACATGCCAAGGGAACATATGGTAAATTCATCTGTAATAAGCCATACAACACTTTGTATGTGTAGTAAGGAGTTCACAAGTCAGTCACACAATGATCTTTTAGGGTGTATGTTTTATAAGCAGTGGGTCAGAACCTCTAAGGTCTATATTTGTTTTGCTATAATTCCATCTTGTCAAGGAAGATACCTTTAATTAATTACTTGTCTTCTCAAGATACATTTTACTAAAAATTTAATCCTTGGAACCATTTTGACCCAGGACATGTTTCTGTCCTTTCATCTGTATTTCAGGTAGTAGTTTAAGTAAAATGTAAGAATGATAAGAAAGAGGATGATTATTAAAAATAACTGTATTCTTATGGTAGACTAATCTTTCTGTGCATTATTCTATAGGTACATCATGCGTTGTCCCTAGGATCATGCATGAGATAAACTCTGAATACTTATAACTACAGGAATAGCCATTACGGAACTCCCAGTTACATGGCTTTTCCTGGTAATACAAGATCCTTTCATATATTTAAGCATGAAGCATTTTACTAGAAACAGATAAACCAGGAAGACATGGATTAGTACAGGCATGGATGGAACTAGATGAGTATTGTATACATAAAAATGTCTGTGAATGTGTCATATATTGTTGAAACATTACACATTATACTTAGCATACTTAATAGCACTTTAACTGTGGGTAAATTTTTCACTTTGAGGGTCTATTTTTGAAGTCACGCATGTAGGGCTTCCTCCCACATGCTCAGCAATGGATTAGTGACACAGAAAAGCTCTGTACACAGAAAAGGGGGAATTTCTTTTCTTTTCTTTCATTTTCTTCTTAGCCACAGAAGAGTTGACAGATTGACTACTTCGTGGGTGGAGGAGGCCGAGGCAGACAGTTCTCTCACATTAGCCTTCTGCCAGTCTTGGTTCACTGGTCCTTGATGTTATTTGAGGATGCAGATTTTACTGCAGGGGTAAACTCTGACAGGGTACCATTTCACAAGGACCTTCTATCTCAGAGGAGAGCCATCCTGTTACTACCAGATGCCTTGTAACTGGAGAGTTGTGTTTGTCAAAGAATCCTCAGTTAAAAAAATACTGGATGTTTACTTTGTGAGGGGGGACAAAACTTGTTTAACCCCCTGTGACCTCACAGTTCAGCTAAGAAAGAGTAGTGACTACTTGCATTCAGAAGAGGAATGATAAGGATTATAAATCATCTTCGAAAGCTCAGACTTACTGAAGAATGCATGCTAGTAATGAACATTTACAAACGCCAAGAATACAGCATTTAGTGAGAAGGCTGATGCTAGATTATACCTATTTGTCATAGCATTTCACTGCAAGACTTTTAAGTAAATTCCTCAGTTCCAAAGGATAATTTGTACGTTGACACAAAGGCAGTGATATGATGCAGATGCTGCATGTCCTTTAATGCTGATACTGCGAGCATGACCACACTATACCCCTCCCACTGCAAGACAACCCTGTTCCATGCACTGGGAAATAGCTCTAAGGAAAGGAGATCAGTTTTGTTGCTTTAGAGTCTTAGCTTTGAGAGTAAGAAGTTGATAATGACGAAGAAGAAGATGATATGTATATATTCCATACTTTCTTCATACTTGGATGAAGAAAGTATGGAATATATACATATTAGAGTACTACTCAGCAGTTAAAAAAACAATGACTTCTTGAAGTTTGTATACAAATGGATGGAAATAGAAAACACTATCCTGAGTGAGGTAAGCCAGACCCAAAAAGAGGAACATGGAATGTTCTCACTCATATTTGGTTTCTAGCCATAAATAAAGGACATTGAGCCTATAATTCGTGATCCTAGAGAAGATGATAATGATTGCTGCTTGTTTTTAATAACCTTGCACATGTCTGTAATGTATTGTGATTGTACCCTTCCTACATCCTCTTACCAGCACCTTCTCCTCCTCCTTATAAGTCCCTTTCTAGGATCCATGAGTTTTGTCTTAGTTTTGTGACCAATATAGGTTAGCCTAAGTCATCTGTGTGGTCACTGGTTCGGAATGACCTATTGAATCCTGGTGGGGTCACCAGTTGGAAAACAACCGATTCCAATTTTATCTGAACTAATCAGGAGCAAATAATTAACAGCTCTGACTCCTGCCTCTATCTGTGCCTGGCTGTTGACTCACTAATTCTTAGGCAGGGACAGGCACCCAGTACAGTGAGTTTGTGATATCAATGACTGTGTGTTGGCAGAAGGTAGCATTTCATAGTCCTTCTCCCTGCCTCTTTATTCTTATACTCTCTCTGCCCCTCTTTCAAAATGTTCCCTTAGCCTTAAAGGAGAGCATATAAGTTTCTTTTTTTAGGGCTGAGCAAGCAACTCATTTTTGAGTAAATATGATTTGTCAAAGTACACCCAAAACACCCGTAATTGTGACTTCTACTGAATGATCTTTTCCAAAATTAAAAAGGAATAGAAAATATGGTTAAAAATTGTGTGATGCCTTGTTTGATGTAAGCTTGACATATGTAAAAGACATATGTAAAAGACAATTTTTGAAAAAAAATACCTTCATGAGGTCCAGCAGTAAAGTATTTTTTAATTCGTGATGGATGGTGAAGGTCCAACCCATTGTGGGTAGTTCTATCCCTAGGCTGCTGGTCCTGGATTCTATAGAAAGCAGGCTGAGCAAGCTATGACGAATAAGCCAGTAAGCAGCAACTCCCCGTGGCCTCTGCATCAGCTCCTAAGTTCTGTCTTGCTTGAGTTCCTTTCCTGACTTCCTTCAGTGATGGACTATGATATGGAAGTGTAATCCAGATAAATCCTTTTCTGCCCAACTTGCCTTTGGTCATGGTGCTTCATCACAGCAATAGAAACCCTGACTAGGGAAGCTTGTATTGCCATACCTACTTTCTCGCTGAATTTTTTCAGTCTTTGAAACATAAATGAATACAACCATGAATTTCCCAAGCTTTGCATAGATGTGTTGCCAAAATGCTCATGATTGATTTGCCATAGAATATCTTTAAATTTTAGAAACAGAGGTGTTTTGTATTTCTATTAAATGACCTACAAACTTCCAGATGAAATTGTTCACAGTTTCAACAATAAATTGTGTTAAATTGTTTTTGATTATAGCATGTCCTTCTAAAACTATGGTTTCAGCATTTTTAAAGACCAATTACCACATGGTGATCAATGTAGAGCGTGGAAGAGGAAAAGCTACTGGCATCTAATCCGATTTGAGAATTTAAGCTGTATGTAATATCCAGTAGGCTGACATTTCCCATTTGCATGCAATTTGCATAGGAATGAAAAAGAGATTCGATTTATGTGTATTTCTACATGTTCATAAGTTATTAAGAGAGAAACATTTATTAAATTATACAGACCTATGCACTCAATTGAACTGTCATATATTTATTTTAGCCTAAAAATGCTGGGAGTAAAGTTGCCAGGGCACTAAGAACATCAAAGTCAGTATTAACTGTCTCTTCTTACTGTCTCAGTATTATACCTGTCTTGTTCCTACCACAGCCCTCCAAACCAATGAACAAGTTAAAAGGTAAATGTGTTGCTTTTCCATTCAATGGGTATTTATTGAGCATCAGAAATATTCTAGGCACTGAGTTAGATTCTGGAAGTAGTATGGATGGAGTGAACAGTATCTGCTTTATGAAGCTTAAGCCCTTGAGAGACAGGCATTTAATGAGCAAGCGAACAAACAAGCACAGAATATAAAGTGCTCTAACAAACAAGAAATTTTTTTTCTACCTCTCTTCCTCATTTGCCATGGTACAAAAACGTATTTTCTTTCCTTCTCCTAAAATGAAAGATTATCAAACTATGTGTGCTTCCTTACCTAGTCTACTCCCTCAAGCAGGCCTCTTGGCACATGCTTGCACTCAAAATTAGTGTTTCAAAGCCTATCACTTCCCACCTAGAAATTTCTGAAAGCTAGAAGAAGGATTTAAAACATCAAGAAGATAGCATTAAAAAAAAAAACTGTGGGATATTGTCTTTGGCTCAAGTCAATTTCTTTTTGTTATCATGTTTAGAACTTCCCCTATCCAATACAGGCTCTTCCTCTCTGTGTTCCTAAGGATACCTCACAGTGTAACTAGAGATGGCGAGAGAGCCATCTCTCGCCTGTAACACTGTACACAGTACTATTATATCTTCTTTATGAAATAACTTTGCCTAATACCAAAACACCCCTCATGAATTCACATAATAAGATCTACTACTGGAATCAAATTCCACTCCTGTGCATTTATTCAAGAGTGTGGTTATTGTGACAGGAGACAGTATCGGAGCAAAACATTACTGAAGAAGATAAATGGACCCCTGCCTCTCATCAGAGATGTTTTCAACCTCAGAAGGTTGTCTTCTCTTCCTATGCTTGCCTGAGCTTAGGGATAACACTTCAGAAAGCTAGTCATTGTAGTCCTACCAGGAATGGTAGTAAAAGCCTATGATAGAATTTATGGTCTATCCAGGGTGTTTGTGAAACCCCTAAGGAGGAACTCTGACAAAATAAAATGATCTCCTGCCCACATTTAGCAAATTAGGGCTGGAGAGTCTCCTATGCACTTTGAAAGGTAGTGAGCTGCTCTGATAGCTCGAGGGACAGAGGCAGCAGGTTTATTAGCGGTCTTTGCACTCCTGCAAAAGTGGCTTGCAGCCTCTTCAACTGCTGAACTTTCTGGGCAGGAATGGCATCATTGACATTGCTGAGATACCAGCCCATTGGGGCATGGTTTCTCTCCCTTTAAAAAAACGGCTCCTTCCTCCGCTTGCTCTCTTCACTTCCTGCTCCGCTGGAGACTAGACTCCCTTCCTGCTTGTGCAGATGGCTGTTCTCTGGGATGGTGATCTGTAAGTTTTTTCCCCTTTAAATAAATACCACCCTATTAATCATAACTTGTTCGTGACTTACGCCTTCATCTGGCGCCTGAACGTTTGGCTTTTAGGACCTCTCCTTCCCCCGCTCGGCTGCCGGCTGCGAGTTCGGCTTGGCCAGAGCCCTCCCTTCCTCAGCCACAGCCTGTGCCTTGCAGCGGTTGTGTGGCCTGTGCCTTGTGGCAGCCTTGTAGCCTGTGCCTTGTGCGTGGAGCCAGCAGTTTAATATAAATTATCACGCACTGGCTTTTCTTGCTGCAGTTCTTTATATTTTTTTAGGCACCTCAGATTGACTTCAAGTCGCCATGCACCCTATCATCTGCCTCCCCACGTGGATTTAAACTCCACAGGCCCGCATAGTCTCTGCCTGCATGGCTTACTCTTTTCTGAGTCGTTTTTAAATCTCCCTTGCAAGTACAGCTCTTAAGTGGTGCGAACCAGAGCATACGGTTGCCGGTTGCAGAAGCTGCAACCCCTCAGGGTGACTCTGTCATGTGGAGGCATACAAGGCTTCCGGGTTACTCTTCTCTACCCCTGGATTCTGGGTTTATGGTTCCCTGTACGCTGTTTTTTTGTTTAGTTAGTGACTTAGGCCCCAGTGCCGAGTCCGAGATACACTCGGCCTTCAGGCCCATAATATCCAGAGAGGCAGGATGATCTCTGAGGCGGGCGGTGGTGGCATACGCCTTTAATCCCAGCACTCGGGAGGCAGAGGCAGGCGGATCTCTGTGAGTTCGAGGGCCAGGAGGTGGTGGTGCACGCCTTTAATCCCAGCACTCGGGAAGCAGAGACAGACGGATATCGGTGAGTTCGAGGCCAGCCAGGTCTACAAGAGCTAGTTCCAGAACAGGCTCCAAAACCAGAGGTCACCACTGGCAGGAACCATTCATTACAGGCAGACCCTCAAACAGGAAACCATTTTTGTCGCGACTTGGCAACAGCGCCACCTGCTGGATAATAGGTAATATGGCAGTTTTCGTTTCCAACATGAATTTAACTGTTTGGGCTACCAATACAATGGGTCTTATCATGCAAGGTTTATATGACTATGAGGATAACTTAATTTACTGGCTACTAGGTTTTAGTATTCTTCTGCATATTCTATCATTTAGGAAGAATATGGCACTCCCAAGAACCATACTATCTTTACTAGAAACTCATGCAGGTCAGGAGATTCAGAATTCAAAAGAGGCAATAATAAAGACAATACTAAAAAGACTTGAAATGATTGAAGAAATTATTGGAGCTGGTGAACAGAGTAATAAGGCACAAGGACAGGATCCAATGCCAACACCAGCTATTAGAACTGGCTTACCCAAGGTTTTAGCGGCATACCCTATACTTAATTCTGACAAAGCGTCAACTTCTAAAGGCTCAAAGGTAGTCAGAGAAGCTAGATGGACGCCAATAGCAATGAAGGATTTAAAAGAAATTAAGCAGGCTATTGTTAATTTTGGCTTGCACAATACATATGTAAAGGAAATGATAAGGACTTGGGCTTCTAAAGCTAGAGCTACCCCCTATAATTTCCATTAGTTAGTGTCTGCAGTTTTAGATAAGGGACCTTCCTTGATGTTTGGAATTTATTTCAGAGAAGAATTCAAACATATGGAACAGCAAGGAAGAGCAAAAGGTGTCGAGGTTTCCCAAGATCAAATTCTTGGTGCAGGAGAATATGCTGATCCACAGGTCCAAGCTCTTTATGATAATGAAGTACTGTGTCTATGTCACCAAGCAGCTATAAATGCTTGGAATAGGATACAAGATCCAGCAAAAAGGGTTGAATCATATACCAGAATTAGGCAGGGACAGAGAGAACCCTTTATTGACTTTTTGCAAAGATTAATTAAGGCTCTGGACATAGGGGTAACAGAATACTTCTTGAATCTCTAGCTTTTGAGAATACAAACATAGAATACAAAAAGATAATTGGGCCTTTAAAGTCTAGATCAGCACCTATGGATGAATGGATTCAGCATATGAATGTTGAGACATTTAGCTATAATGATGAATCTTGGGTAGGAGAAGCAGTTTCCACAGCAATGAGGAGACATCAAACTGCCAGGTATTTTAATTGTGGTAAATTAGGACCTCTGAAAAGGGATTGCAAGCACAGAATTTCTAGGAATGATATCTCCTCTGGGAATGACAAAAATAGGAGACCTAGGCCTTCAGGTATATGTAGGAGATGCGGTAAAGGTTGACATTGGTCCAATGAATGCAGGTCAACAACAGACAAACAAGGCAACCCGATACTGCCGGGAAACTGAGGGGCCTCTCACGGGCCCCCAAGCCAACAGTGGCCCAGTCATTCCCAGTCACAGTGGAGAACGTGCCTCACCAAGAAAATTAAAAGCTCCAATTTCTGCTGTAAAAAGTAATACTGGTCTAAATGATGAATTATGCATGGAGAATGAGTCAAAAAACCCAGTAGGACAGAATAAACGTATATTTTGGCAGACTTCTATTAATGATCGAAGACCAAAGCTAAGAGTCTGTATAAATGGCACTTTTATTGAAGGCTTATTAGACACAGGTGCGGATGTAAGTATCATTACTCCAGAATCTTGGCATCCGAATTGGCCTCTTCAAGAGGTAGATGTTCAGTTTCTGGGAATTGGAACCCTATCTCGTGTAAAACAAAGCACAAGATGGGTTGAATGCATAGGGCCCGAAGGGCAAATAGGAAGACTAAGGCCATATATAGCCAATATTGCCATAAATTTATGGGGCCGTGACCTACTACAGCAATGGAATACCCAGATTAACATTCCGGTAGTTCCAGGAACTCATAATTCTAGGAAAGATATGATGAGGTATTATGGAAAAAGGTCACCAGCCATTCAGGCTGTACAAGAACATATAGCAAATACCAAACCTTTAGAGGTACCAACAGCCCTACCTTTAAAATGGCTAACTGAGAAGCCAATATGGATCAAACAGTGGCCTCTAGCTGAAGATAAATTGCAGGCATTGGAACAGCTGGTGCAAGAGCAACTAGATGCTCACCATATTGAAGAATCAACCAGCCCTTGGAATTCTCCTGTGTTTGTTGTAAAAAAGAAATCTGGTAAATGGAGAATGGTGACAGATTTAAGAGCTGTCAACAAGGTAATTCAACCTATGGGCCCACTACAATCTGGAATTCCTTTGCCTTCTCTATTACCAAAGGGATGGCCTCTTATAGTTATTGATTTGAAAGATTGTTTTTTCACTATACCGTTACAAGAAAAGGATAGAGAAAAATTTGCCTTCACAGTGCCTACTTATAATAATTCTCAGCCTAATAGGAGATATCAATGGACTGTCCTCCCACAGGGTATGCTCAATAGTCCTACATTGTGCCAATATTTTGTAAGTAAGCCATTGGAAATAATTCGTAAACAATTCCCCAAGTCCATAATTTATCATTACATGGATGACATCTTATTATCTGATTCAAATAAAGATATTTTAGAAAGGATGTTTGAAGAAGTAAAGAAAGTCTTGCCTAAGTGGGGATTACAAATTGCCCCTGAAAAGATTCAAAGAGGAAATTCTATTAATTACCTAGGTTACAGAATAGGGTTAGAGAAAATTAAAACGCAAAAGGCACAAATTAGGAGAGATGGGTTAAAGACTCTTAATGACTTCCAAAGATTGTTAGGAGACATTTCCAGTCTACGACCAGCTGTTGGGATAACACCTGATCTAATAGTTCATTTAAACAAAACCTTAGATGGTGATAAAGATTTGAATAGTCCAAGAAAACTGACAGCTGAAGCAGAAAAGGAACTGACAATGATTGAGGAAAAATTACAGGAGGCACATGTCGATAGGGTGAACCCAAATCTTAGCTGCATCCTAGTCATATTGCCTTCCAGAATTTCTCCTACAGGGATTCTAATGCAGAGGGAAGATATTATTTTAGAGTGGATATTTATACCTAATAAACCAAGTAAAAAATTAAAAACTTATGTGGAAAAAGTCTCTGAATTAATTATAAAAGGTAAGCTGAGACTTCGTCAACTAGCAGGTATAGACCCAGCAGAAATTATAGTGCCTTTTACTACTGAAGAAATAAAAAAGTTATGGGAAGACAATGAACCGTGGCAAAGAGCTTGTGCTAATTTTTTGGGAGAAATTAATAGCAACTATCCCAAAAGTGGTAGACTTAACCTCATAAAGAGAACTTCTTGGATTCTTCCTAAAATTGTACGTGATGCTCCAATAACTGGAGCCCGTACGTTCTATACTGATGCGAATAAATCAGGGAAAGCAGGTTACAAGTCAGATGAATTGAGTAAGGTGGAACAAAGCCCTTATAATTCTGTCCAGAAGGCAGAATTATATGCCATTCTTATGGTGCTAAGGGATTTTAAAGAACCTCTTAATATAGTTACAGATTCACAATATGCAGAAAGAGTTATCTTGCATATTGAAACCGCTGAATTTATACCAGATGACACAGAGTTGACTTCATTGTTTATCCAGGTACAAGACATAATCAGGAACAGGCTTTGTCCGATGTACATAACACACATCCGGTCCCATACAGGTCTGCCTGGTCCTCTAGCCCAAGGCAACGCTGAGATTGATCAATTATTGATTGGAAGTGTGTTGCAGGCCTCAGAATTTCATAAGAAGCATCATGTCAATAGTAAAGGCCTAAAGAAAGAATTTTCCATTACTTGGCAACAAGCTAAGGACATTATAAAGAGATGTCCTACTTGTTCTTTCTATAATCAAACACCGTTGCCTGCAGGGAGTAACCCAAAGGGTACTAAGAGAAATGAAATCTGGCAGATGGATGTGTTCCACTTTATGGAATTTGGTAAATTAAAATATGTACACCACACCATAGACACGTATTCAGGTTTTCAATGGGCTACTGCCCTGAGCTCAGAAAAGGCTGATTCAGTAATCACACATTTATTAGAAGTTATGGCCATCATGGGTATACCTGCACAAATAAAGACAGATAATGGTCCAGCATATGTATCTAAGAAAATGAAATGCTTTTTTGATTATTATAATATAAAACACATTACAGGTATACCAAATAATCCTACAGGTCAGGCAGTTATAGAAAGATCAAATCGTACTATAAAGGATATGCTGAACAAACAGAAAGGGACTGAAAATACCCCCAGAAATAGATTACATAATGCTTTATTAACCTTGAATTTTCTTAACGCTAATGAGAAAGGAACGACAGCAGCAGAAAGACATTGGATAATGGAAAAGTCTGCTGAACTAAATCAACCGATTTATTTCAAAGATGTGCTGACCTCTCAATGGAAGCCAGGAGATGTGCTACGTTGGGGAAGGGGTTTTGCTCTTGTTTCCACAGGAGAAGAAAAATTGTGGATACCATCAAAATTAATAAAGTTTCGATTTGAGGAGGAGAAACCTCTTGGAAAGGAGAAATGACAACTCATCCACAATGATGATATTCATACAGGTGGTAAGAAAAACATATAGAATGGTGGCAAGGTTCTGTTCTTATCTCCACAGGAAAACACTCATCTTTGAAAAATTCAAGGGACCCTGGATGTTTGGATACTGACAGATGGAAAAATACCTGCCCAATAGGAAATATCAAGAAAACTGAATGAGTTGTGTAAGTAAAATATATTAAACCATATTTCTAAATTTATAGAGCTGGTTTTGAAGTTGGACTCTGGCTCAGTCCCTCTCCAATTCCAAGCCTGTTGGTAAGAGAAAAACCCAGAGTTTCTGGAGTTTCTGTCTCATGTCAAGAGCCATGATATGGGACAGAAAGAAATATGAGTTTAGAAAACATCATTGCTTTTCTTCATTTCTATCATATTTTTCATTGAATATATCTATCATGCCTTTCATTGAATATATATATATATGTCTATATGATTAATGTTTTAAGTTTTTTACAATGAACAATGAGTCTTTCCTGCAGTGACATTTGAAGTTCCCAGGAAGAAGATGGGGCCCCACAACAACAACTCTACCTGGTTGATATGACGTCATGATACTGATAGCGCTACTACAACACCTGTTTTGGGTACCAGCTGCACAAGATGATACCAACTTGGTTAGCTGAAATGGTGCACATCTTGTACAACATTCTGGCCAGACCTCCACAAAATACTCAGAGACTACTTGCAATTTTAAAAGACATTGATCTTGAAATTTAACCAGGATCCCCCAGAAAGAACATCGCCCCCATGACAGCTGGAAGTAATTCTAGAGGACGACATCCCCTCTCCCAGAAAAGTTTGCCCCTGGGTTTAGGGACATCAATTAGGGGTTGGGAAGTTGGGGGAGGAATTTTATAAGCTCAGGGATTATTTTGAAAAAAAAAAAAAGAGGGATGATGGGATAATAGACTTATAATTGTGAGTTACTATTTTTAGACAAATATATTGGTATCAATTCTTGTATATTAATACAAAGTTAAATTATATTGACTATTGTATGCATGCATATTTCTACCTCTGTTTAAAACATTTTTATGTATTGACATATATTGTATTGATATACATATTGTATGTACTTACCATATTGCAGTGTACATTTCTACCTCTGATTAAGATACTTATATTGTTTGTGTATTGATATATATTTACCATATTGCAATGTATATTTGTACATTGTTTATATTTGGAGGTCATTGTCCTCATTTGTTTCACAGTCGTTATTGTCTTAGTCTTTAAGTTAGATAAATATTGAGAATTATATAGATTAATAGTCATCTAAGTTTGTCATTTATAATTAGACTAATCAGGTTCTTTAGATATATAGAGATTATACTCAGTATAGATAGATAATCTTCAACTTCTTCAAAGAGCTGTAGAAAATGGCCTTTAATCTAACTCAGAGTTTTGTGGTAGT